>NW_010425100.1:72364-81093 GCF_000710305.1 Buceros rhinoceros silvestris | reverse complement strand
GAGCCGCTGTGAAATGGCTTGTCCATTGTTGTTAACGTGAGCCATCTCCTTGATGTTCCTTCAGTCTGTGATGGAACGGTGGATTTGAAAAGTGTCCGTGCTGGCCCTGCAGCTGCGTCCTGATTCAGTGGCTTTTTGGTACATTTCTTATTTGTGCAGATACTAAGTGTACAAACCACGGCGGTGCGATGTGACATGTTCCATTAATGTGAGTTATGCAGGCAAAGGGAAGAGCAGGGCTGGTGAAATGATGATAATGCATTGGGAAGGTAGAGAAGAATGATGGGTATAGTGCTCCAGCGAAATGTTCTGACTGGAATGTTGCAACAGATGCTGTGCTGCATTTCAGAAAAAATCGGAGAAGTGATGGCTTTGGTACGGCCTGAACTGGAAGAGCTAGAAATTGTTGCACTGTTGGTGAAGCGTGGAAAAGCATCTATACTAGCGAGTGACTTCAAGGCCTGTAGATAAGGGTTACAGCATTTTAGCTGGGACTTAAATCCGCTTCTCTGCTGAATACAGAATGAGCGAGAGGCCATCTCAATCTAGCTGCTTTGAAAAGCTGCAGGAGCTGAGAGGAGAGTCGCTGGTGCAGCAATGTTCAGCCCAACACTGTAAGATTCTAGGTAACCTCTTTAGCCACTTGCTCTTTCTTTCTGAGTGTGAAAATCCTAGGGCAACAGGAAGGCTCCATATCCCACCAAGAAGTGCTAAATAGGTCAGTCTGTCCTAAATGACAAATTCAGAAAATACTGGACACAAAACTGAGGTTCCTGTTTGACAACTGTCAACTCAAGGAGTCAGTTTAGCCATTGTGGCAAAGATCAAATCGGAGAACTTCCTGGGTTCCTGGCTTCAGCATCATTCATAATTCGTTCATAGTGCTGCACACAGCAGAATCACAGTTCGCTGTGATCTGCCCAAGTGTTTGCCTTTTTGCATAGAACACATCACAGAATATCTCAAGCTAGAAGGAACCCAAATGGCTCATCAAGTCCAACTCCCTGCACCTCAGCAGATTACCTAAAACTAAGCCACGTGATTAAGAGCATTGTCCAGATCCTCCTTGAGCTCTGACAGTTTTGATGCTGTGACCACTTCTCTAGGAAGCCTGTTCCAGTGGGCAACCACCCTCTCAGTGAAGAAACTTTTCCTTATGTCCGATCTGAACTTCCCCTGATGCAGCTTCATTCCGTTTCCTCGTGTCCTATCACTGGTCACCAGAGAGAGCTCAGCTCCTCCCCCTCTGCTGCCACTCTTCAGAAAGGTGCGGGCATGATGATGTCACCCCTCAGCCTTCTCCTCTCCAAGCTGAACACACCAAGTGACCTCAGATGCTCCCTGTAAGTTTTGACTCAAGGCTTTTTGCCGTGTTGGTTGCCCTCCCCTGGGACCACTCTCATAGTTTTTAGTATCATCCACAAACTTAACATACATTCGGCTCATGTATCCAGATCGTTTATAACAACATTAAAGAGTGCTGGCCCTGAAGTTGAGCCCTGGGGAGCCCCACTAGTGAAGCAGTGCTGTGGTTTTGAACCGGTTTCCTTCGTGGGAGAGAGGCCAGCTGAGTGATTTTTATCCAACCCACGTATCCCACTGCATATGATTCCCTTGTCACCAGTTAAGCCAGTTCTTCATCGTGATCCCTTAACAGGGCAGAAGGAGGTCCCTAATGATCCAAATACTGCCACGAGAAGCCGGTTGCAAGGAAGGAGGAAGGTGTTTTCCTTTGTATGAAGCTTCAACTCTAATTTGTGTGGCACTCACCTAATGTTTGGAGTGACAAAATGCCAGCGTGGCAGCGTGGTGCCAAAAGGCACAACTGAAAGCTCGGAAGGAAGTTATTTCCCTGATAATATAGGGGAAAAATAATCCAAAATTAAGAGCTATGCTGTAGACGACGAGGGGAAGGAGAGCTTATCAGGAGCTGTCAAGAGTGCTGATAAGAGAGACGTTCATCTCGCCAGCTGAATTCCTGATGAGGCTGTGGCTTCCATTGCTGTCCAAGGGCAGGCAACTGCGATGAGCAAGTTCCACTCTCTGATTGTGACAGATGAGAGATGAGAGATGTGCTAGCGTGGAAAACATCACTGTGGGCAAACAGCAAAGTGATGCAGAAAAGCAGACCCTGTTGCTGAAGCTGAGAGAAAACAGTACCTATAGGATGCTGTATTTGCACTACAGAACGCGCAAAGCCTTTGGAGCGCATCGCGTTCCATCTGTTGCACCCAAATCCTTCGCTGGCATTCTGCCACGCCTGTGTGGCGTCTCCTTTCTGACAACAAACACTGTAGTTCTGGGGGAAATGAAAGAGCACCTGGCACGACCTGCCGAGAGAGGCTGTTTTAAGATTTTCTTTCTCTCGTGAAAGCATGTAGTAGGCAATCTGATTCACAAATGGTGGAACTTTGGTATGCGAGGTAAGATTTTGTTCCCAGTAGGATTGGTTGTTGGTGGTTTAGTGTGCAAGGGACATAGGCTACGAATTGCTAATATTAGTCACATGCATGCTCATGCATTATTCATTGCTAAGCCAGGTGCTTGTTCATGGAGATGTGTCAGGTCTCAGAAGATCTGCCAGTGTGTTCTGAGTTGTGGGCGAGCTTTTTGACCACCACTTGTCTTCCCTTTAAACTGCTGCAGCTGTCCAAGCAGAACTCAGAAATCCGTGGAGCATGTTTTCAAAGCCCAGCACTTCCAACTGTGAAGGTGAGCCACTGCAGAAAAAACTCGGACTTTTGTTGCTTTAAACATCTGAAGCACGCCTTTTACTGGGCCAGTAAAGAAATGGGAGATGGGTGGTGTTCCTCTGTTCTGGTGCGTTGCGGTACACTGTTGTGGTACACTGGGTGGCAGTGTGGGCGGTCGGAAGATTACGTGCTTACGTGCTTACGGTACAGGAATGCAGTAACCACCCACGATGGGCGAGGCTTAGTAGAATTATATAGCCCTCTGTGCTGCTCAATAAACCGGCCATTTTTCATCCTCTGTAGCAGAGAAAGTGATTAATGTTCCCCCCAACGGAAGGGAGTTGGGTGCCAAATATCACAATAAGTTTCCACACTGGTGTAAAATGTCCCAAGAGCTACAACAGTGTAAAAGAGCAGGACAGTGACATGCAACATGAAAATAACTGAACCCCTTAGTTATTTAAACTATAAATTGAAAGCAAGCAGCTGTGAGCTGCAGCTGGTTATTTTCCGTTTGTATTTTACCACAGCAATCTGTTTTAAATCTGATGAGAGACTGTACAACCCTCCAGAGTCTGTTCTTACGTTATTTAGAAGCTGACTGGCAAGGTGGAATCTAAGGCTGCAAGAAGATGGAATGAACAGGGAAAGGTAGAGAAGGAAAAGAGCGCCAGAGTCCTCCTGATTTTGTAAGAAGTTGTGCCAGACCTTCGGGGGTAAGATCGGGCTCCATGACCATCAGCACGGGGTGGCACAGGAGGGAAAGGATGAATTGGTGTGACTGAGGCACAGAGCGAAGAGCAGCAGATGAGCAGCTGAGCAGGCAGCTCTGACAGGCACTGGAGTCAAAAGGAGGAGGAGTTGGCTGCAGCGAGCCAGGCCTGTCAGCAGACTTCCTTTTCCAGAGATTTATGAGGAGCCAGAACGGATAGCACGAGCTAATTGCCCGAAAGTGCAGCAGTTCAGCAGAAAAGTGTGAGGTCCTTGAGAGGTGCTTTCTGGGGCACCCTCAAGGTTCATTTCTGTAATGCTTTGAGCAAGACAGCAGCGATAGATAAATCTTTTTATTGATATGAACAGTACATAAGAAATAAGTTTCCAGCTCCAAGTGTCAATAACGAGTCTCGAGAATCGACCCGGCGATTCTTACTAAAATGATAATGTTGGTTTACTTATTCATCTTTCAAAGCCATCAAGATATGCTCGGATTAAATTCGCAAGCCTGCTCCACATCACTGGCCCGAAGCTAAACCTTGTTTCAAGTCAGATTAGGTTTTATTAGAGCCCTGACATCAGAAGGCTGAACTTTCTGAACCCCCCCGATGCTGCCTTAGCCACTGCAGAGCTGTTGGTGCTGGCAACACTCCTTTTTTTGTTGTTTTATTCGTTGAGAATAGACTATGAACAGTCTAATTGCCTGGTGTGGGCTTTTTGTCTTTGAAGACATGATTCAGATTGTTGATGGACAACCCCCTGCATGAGATCAGAATCTTTTTCTTTTTTCTGAAAGCTTCAGAATAAATTCTTCATCAGGGACTTTTGCAGTAGGTTAAAGTGAGATGTGCAAATTAGAGACGTGCTGTGATAGCTGCATGTCCTCTGTTTGCACAGTACTTTTCACATTGAAGGTGCTTCTGTGACAACAGTTAGTCAGATTACTGAAGATGGTCTCTATTATCAAAATGACTTATAGTGGCGCAAAAACCTCAAGGTTTCACTTTTGCTAAGTTACACACTGTACTCAGATTCAAGAATGACCTTCAGTCACATCTGACAGGAGGCACAGCAGTAATGTTGGATTTTTTTCGAATGTGAAGCCAAAAGAGGCAAGAAATAGCCTTTAAATGAGATGAACAAGGCTGGAATTTGCGTTAACATCCTAATTTTGCGTGCAGAGGAAGAAGAGGAATTGGTGAACCATTGGCAGGGTTCTCTCTCTGCATGGCTGGCTGGAGGACCTTGCATCATACCCTCAGACCACTAATGACCTCTGAATTGGAGGAGGGGGAAAGAGGTGGGTTTATTTCATTTATTTATTTGGGGTATTCTCAGATCGGTTTTGTAGACACTTAGGAATGGTTTTCCTCTACAACACAGGGTGTGATTTGCCTCCGAGCCCACTTGAATTTGTCTCATCAAACCAGTTTCTTACTAGTGCATGACCTTGGGCACTGGTGGAGTTTTGGTCTCCGGCACTCTCTGCTGTGGCACCTAAGTGTTGCTTTTCTTGAGGACTAACATAGGTTGATCTAAGCAAGTTATGGCATTTAACGTGCGTTATCTTGGTGCAACTTAGTGGCTTGTGATACTCTGAGAATATACTGGCAGACCTTAATGTGGCAGTAGGCTCCACAAAAATCCCGTAAAACAGTTTTGCTCAAATCATTATTCCCCTAGAAATAGGCATCAAGTTAATAGTGTTTTTCCTTTTGCGAGAGAGTCATCGCTAATTCCTTTTTTCCTAAGCTGCCGTCCTAAGGCTGGCCTTTCCCACCTGACGGACTCAAGCTGCTGCTACTTCTATATATTATGGCAACTATAGTTGACTTCTGCCATGTGCTTGATTGGAGACAGATCCTTATTTTACTGCTTTTGCACAGCTGAAGGGTGTATAAGGGAGAACTCATGCTTGGTCAGGAAATAAGTATTTAAGGCAGCACTTATCAGATGACTTTATTGCTGGATCCTACATAGGCTGGACCAGAAGGGATGGGGTAGCTTCCATGTATAAGCTCTGCAGTCAGGTATGCGAATGTCTGTCTCAGCATTACCATTTGTAAAAAGGAGGATAAAAAACCTTTTTTTTTTTTCTCTAAGCTTTTTGGCTGCTGATGACTAGACTGAAGCTTAGGCTTAGTATGGGCCAATGGCTTTGGCTTAGTTTGAGTGTTCAGGGAACCAGGAACCTTTTCTTTTTCCTTTTTATTATGAGTGGGAGCAGGTTGGTGGGAAGAGGACAGATTTTCAGGTTTTGGTATACACTTCTGCAGGATATGGAGAAGAAATGTAGGGGTTTGATTTAGAGAACACAGGTGTGGAAAGCATTTTATGTACAGGAATCTTCTAAAGCTTGCTGTTTTAAGTTCTGTTCAGGAGCATCCTGGAATTGCTTTAGCCTAATGACAAGAACACTCTTACTGGGTGGGTGCCTTGAGCAGAAATTTTTTACAACTTTATCAAGTGCTTTTCACACTTGAAGGTCCGCTGTAACGGATGAAACTGCCCTTCTGTTTTCTTTTTCACACCAGATAAGAAGTTGACATTGAATGGAATAAGTTCTTTTCAGTTTAAGGGAAAAAAGACAAAATTTAATGTGTTCTCACGTTTTTTTTTTTTTTTAAAAATACTGGAAAGAACATATTATACGAAACAACATTTGATATGAAATATTTAAGCTTTTTGAGTCTTACTAAGGAATTTAGTTTCATTTTATATCTCAAAGGTTTTTGAATTTGCTGTTTTATGGAAGAAACAGGGTATGAAATTCTCTTTAAAGAAAACAGGTTTGCACTCTGTGTTCATAAATATAATTAGAGAGTAAAATCATAGAATATGCAAAATGTTGCATGAGAAATGGAAAAAAGTAGGGTTGATGCCTAGGGAGGTAAACAGTTTATTGACTACGTTGTCCAAGTTTCCCTCTCAATAGCATCCTTATATCTGCCATGCAAATCTGATTGAGTCATGGCCTAATTATTTCACTCCAGCTGCTGTTTCTTTCTTCGAGGTCAGAATTTATTAATTTAAGAAGATTATTCCTTTAATTACCATATGCACTCTAAGAGCTTATCAGGAGGCAAACGTGCTCTTTGCCCGTAAGTGGCGTTAGAGCTTCTACAGAGCGTGTTCAAGCCGGCATAAAATGGTTATGGTTTTTTTTTTTTGTTGTTTTCTGCCATATCAGATGATCTGTTTGCAGATATCTGCATGAATGGTGTTGACTGTGATGCTAAGGTCATGATTTGTGTGACATCAGTGTAGTGTTGCTAAGCAACAGTTAGCAACTCACATCCCACATTTAGTTCCTTTGATTTGGTGTTTCGTATCTATCCTGACATGTCCATGTTCCAAACCTGGGAACGCTGCTTAGTCATCGGGCATGTTTCTCACATGAGGTCATTAGAAATAGTCAAACCATTTGGCTCAGCCCTCTGGAACATGGTGGACTTGAGCAAAGCTTTCTGAGCTGGTCAAGCAGATATATCAATAGAGACCAGGGAAAAAAGAAACAGGAAATAAAGTAAGAAACAGAAGATGGAGAAATAAAGTGATACGAAAGAGTAGACCTCTGTGTGCTGTATGGGATAACATGCCAGCTGGTCTCACCAACACCTACTTTAAAACTCCTGTTTATTTGAAGCTGCACGGCTTGTCCTCCTCTACACAAATGGCAGGCTGAAACGGAGCCTGAAATCATACTGTGCTTAAGCGGAAAATGAGATTCATGACTCTCTGCCCTACATTTCACATTCAGCTTTGTTTTGAGTTGTATGTTCTCTTCAATAGCAGCTCTTCCTCTGTTTAATTCCACATGAATATTAGGCAGTGGTTTATAAATCTTAATTGAACTTCACTGTTCACCAGTGGGTAGGAAGGAATTATTCTTCTTTGATAGACAGGGACCACAGAGCAGATATAACCTGTAAAAGACCAACAAACAGATGCAGTTGTCCCGATTATTATTTTTTTTTCCCAATTACCTGTGGCAAGTACAGGAACGTGTTGGAGATCGGCTTCTTATGGTGTCTGAGTTCTCCCTGATCAGTCATAGAACATGAACTTACTCTGCAGAACAGCGGATCCTAACTGGATCCAGTGAGGTCAACCTCCCTTTCCCGTCTGATGCCCAAAAATATTAATCCATCTGCCCTGCGCTGATGTGTTAGCTTCAAGCACGCACCATGGTGGTTGTCTGTCATGGATGAACATGACAGGCAACGATTTCTTCTCCACAGATATTCCATCTAGTGAAACCATAGTGTACAATGAGCTCTGCAGGGGTGTGCACCACAGGGCACGGGGCTGTTACCAGATGTCAGTCAGGCTAGCCATTATGGCTCCACAGTACCTCGGGCTCAGTGGGAAGTCATCACTGACCAAATCTCATCGAGCTTCTCCAGCTAGGCCTCTCAAACCTTGAGCCTTCTCTCGTTACAACCCAACAGCACTTGATTTTTTCATGTATAGATACTGCAAAAGGCAGTTGTTGGTGAGAACTCTCCAAACTTGAAAAATTATGATTAAAATAACTTGTAGAGGAAAAAAAAGTCTATTCAGAGCTCTAAAGACTCAACGGTAGCAAGACTTTATAAGGTAAGACATCATAGGAGGACAACAATTTGACAGAGTTCTGATTGGTAGAAGCAGGGACTCAGAAGAAGGGTATTCAATTGGCAAAACAATTCAGCTAAATAGACTCTGGTTAGCGAAAATTTGCAATTCAAGGGCAGGCTTAAGTTTGCTGTTCCCTGACAGCAGCTCACATGTATTTCTACCTTCATAAGCAACGAATTCGCCGAAGATACAGGCAGACATCTGAATGCCTTTGGAAGTAATTGCTTCAGGAAAAATTCCAGTATTACAGGAAATAAATTTGTTGTGTATGCCAGGACTTGTCAGAGTCCAAAGCTATCCAAAAAAAAGATGGAAATCATCTGAGACACGTGTAGAATGATGTGGAAGTTGGAGGAGCATGTAAAAGTAGTTGATTGAAAGAATCTATCCATTAAATAGCACTAAGAGAAGAAAAACTTACTGAACTTACACAGCATGCGTGCGCCTGAAGAGCAGAAAGAGTGGCATGTTGCAGAACACTCCAGCCCTTTAGGCTTCCTGCAGTAATCCTGAAAGAATTAACTTTAATAAGATTTTTTTTTCCCCCTGGCATTATAAGTATGGTAGAGGAAAAACTTTCTTTGGTAGTTCCTGGGGAAATGGATTATCTCTTGCCTGAAGATCCCACAGAGACCAATGAATAATCCCAACCATCATCAAGCAGCTGCATGACATGTGCCTTACCCTCCTCTTTTCAGCAGG
>NW_010425100.1:71473-72283 GCF_000710305.1 Buceros rhinoceros silvestris | reverse complement strand
CAGCAGGAAAATCAGGGGTTTGTTTTATAAGAAGAGAGTTTATTGTTTTGTCTGTAACAATGTTCAGCAAGAGTTCTCAATTTGCATTTAACATTGAAGACAACTTCTACATTCCACTCTTAAAGAAGGCATGAGATGTACAAACTGAGCATTTTTCTTTAACCCAACTCTGTTGGTCTAAAAGAAACAAAAAAGTACATGTAGTACCTTGCTCTAAAAGCCTTGTTTTCCTTAAATCCTTAAATCATCATAAACAACTTTATTATATCAGCATTATGGGCTTGATACAGAAGGAGACCGCATTATCAGTCTGATTTTGAGTCATTTATTTAACTACTGATTCTTTCCAGCATCGGAGAAAACTCATTGACTGCATCATCTGAGAACGAGTGTGAGTTTTTTCCTAAACTACCAACCCTGGCATCAGTTAATAATTCAAAGTCCCTGTAAATTAGTTATTTCACACTTTATTGACTGGTCTCTATAAACGAGAAGTCGGTTAGTTAGTTATTTCCCAAAACTGATTTCCAGGCCATTTTCTGTCTTCTGCTTGTTCATTGTGTCAGTTCAATCCCTCAAAACCTCGGAATGAATATTCTCATCTCTGCTTCCCTGTGAGCGTACCTTCGTTTTATGCATGTGCCTCTTCATATGTAGAGCGGGAGAGAGGCACAAACCAATTAAAATATAATTAGGGAACTTTGCCTAGTAACCCAGAAAAAAAAAAGGGCCAAATTTTTGACTGATTCGGACTCTGATTTACTAGGGGTTTTGACCACTTAATTAAAAGTTCTTTTCCCTGTGGTTCAG
>NW_010425100.1:63764-71388 GCF_000710305.1 Buceros rhinoceros silvestris | reverse complement strand
GCAGTAGTTGTCCTTCTTCTCAGTGTTCACAACATGGTGGCAAGAAAGAAACTCTGTGTCTGTTAGAAAGAGAGGGCAGCTGAGGAAATATAGTGAGCATGGTCTGCCAAAACCATAATACAGGCATTAAGGAAAGATGAGGTTAAAGAGGCCTCTTGAGTCTTCATTGTTCAGAGTAAATTTAGAGGAAGAACAATTAGGATGCTTATGGACCTTCCACAGTCCATAACCCATTCCCCTGCTCTGGAGTGTAAATGATGGTTATCGGAGCTACTGGAGTGTAGGAGGCCAGCAGCAGTTAGAAAACGGGTGCTACTCCAGCGTAGAAGTGATGTCACCCAGCGATGGCTGATGGATGAGAGCAAAGGCTCTGCGGTGGGCTGGTGCTCTGGACAAATGGCGACTAACTCCAACGGTCCTAGAAGGGCAGCGCCTGTTTTCCCATAGTCACGTGGCAAGGAAAAACCCTATTGTGAGTAGCTGTTACGCCAGCCCCAAAAGTTTTTATATCGTGGGAGGAAGACCAGTCAACCACAGTTTTTCAGAACAAGGCTGGCCTGTGAGAGCAAAAGTCCATGTGGCATTAGAGGAACTCTGCTGGTTCTCATTCAGACAGTGAAAGTCTTCCAGGCAGGAGCCTGATCAGTGGGCGATCGGTGGTACTAGTGAGTACATCCCTTTACATCCAGAATGGATTTCATGAGTAAAGTGTGTCTCCTGTGAGCAGGAAGGTCCAGTCTTGCAATGCTGGGTCTGCTACAGAGCTGCATCTGGAACTCAGAGGTTCCTGGCTGAGAAATAGTGCTACGAGGGGAGCTGTTGTGATCCTGTAAGGAGGCTCACAAATCAGGTCTGTGAAATGCCACAAAGGGAATGGAGTAGCAAGTCCTCTGGAGAATGAAACTTTCTGGAGATTCTCATGCACAGAACTCCTTTGATGCTCTTTTTTTTTTTGGCATGATAACATTCCTTTTTCAGGAGCTGACCTAGGGGATGCTCCCCTTGAAAACTTCTGAAAGTTTGCAGAATTGCCTGCAGGGAATTAGTATTTTCTATGTAACAGTGCCGTGCTTCCTCCCCTCCCCTCCCACTATTTAGCAAAGTACAAAGATGGTGCCTAATTGGTTACTGATGCGTAATTGGTGAAGGTTGTGTTGTTATTGCTTTGTTCAGCACGTACCTGTGGACTTGTGAAGTGGAGAACGTGTATGTGTCAGAATCAGCGCGTGAAGGAACCAATGTCCTGACTGGGCACTGTCGTGCAGTCTCCTACGTGCACTTCTGCCAGGGTGGGCCTGTCCCACCAGCTCTGTGAAACGACAACGCAAAAGAATGAAGTTCTGCCTAAACTGACTGATCCATGTTGTTGGGTGCAACACTTCTGTAAATCCTGGTAGTGTTGGTGAAATTTTACAACCAGGATGACTTTTATTCATGGATTCAGACACAAATCCACTGGTACAATCACTTGTTTTTTTGTTTTGAGAGGAACGTGAACATTCAGAAAGGAACATTTAGCAGCACTCAGCCATTCCCACTTTGAAGGGCTGCTTCGTAGCCCAACCTTATGCACGCACATCAGAGACGGGCAGCTCTACATTGTTTTTCTAAGGTCATGGAAGGAGGACGTGGCATCTATCTGAAGAAAAGAATTTAACACTTTCACGGTTTCTCTGGAAGAATTAAAGCATCCCTGAGCAGAGTCAGGTTGGAGTTGTATTTTAGATTGTGTAAATTGTCAGTCAATACAGTGCTCTGAGATGTGAAGGCTACTTTTACAAGAAAGGATTTTAGGGAAATGGAGTGATTTATGAGGGATAACGTTTGCATTAGCAGTTTGATGTTATAACTCAAGCGATCCATCAGATTTTACTTTGGTCCATTTATTTTGTACTTCCCTTGCCCAAGGCCTTGTTTCTCATTGCAAGGAAAGGTCAACTTCCAGCACTGAGCCAAGAAGAGCAGCACAGAAGAGAGTTCAAAGACAAGGTAACTCATGAACCAGAAGAATCCAGATGAGGGTTGATATTTAAAATACATTTAGTTTAAATATAAACACACACAAAATCAATACTTATGAGTAAATCTGTCCTAGCTTTTAAACCCACCTCGCTACAGCTTGCATCTGGCATGTCATTTTGGGGCCATCAGTCTGTTTGAATGTTGTGTGTACATATCAGCGTCAGACTTCGTCAGGTGCCAGCGCTGTTGCTGGAACCTGAGAAGCTGCCAGACAGCACTGCGAGCCCTCCCGTCACCGATCATTCCTGAAACGTGAGCCGAGGACAGGGGCAGTGCCGGCCTTCCACAGGGCGCTGTACTCACAGGTCGTGCCAATTCAAGTCTTTGCAGATGAGCGCTGCTCGAAATGAAATGGTTGAGATTGTGAAGAACATGGGGTTTGTGTTGTACGAGAAGATCACGCAGCGGTTTCGGGTTTTGTAGTGAAGATGCTGATCAGGATTGTTGTTATTACCAGGGAAGACTGAGTCTGAATGGAATAAAAAATTCAAATAGGGGGAAGCAAATGTAGCGATGGAAAACATGTTTTATTGCTCAGAGCGGTGTAGGGCAAAAAAAACAGCTGTGGCTGGAGATTCTGGACGTGGCTGAGCACAAGGGAAAAGGCTTGTGCCATGTTTGCTTGATTTGCAAGTGATTTTCTGCCAAATTAAATTAGAGCTTTAATGCAGCAAATACCTGTCGTTTCCACCAGCTGGCGCAGCTGCCGGCGTACCCACGTTACGTCTTTTTTAAGCAGAACAGGCAATTTGGTGGTGGTTTTTCCCTTTCAGTGCCTGGATAAGCATCGTTGACAGAGGAGGGCAGAACAGGCAGGTCAGAAGGAATGAGGTGCTGCCAAGGCTCCCTCTGCTGAAGCTGCCATGCTGCTTCTTGCTGCTTGCTGAATTCCCAGCCCTTCTCCCAGAGTCTCCCTTGAAAGTGGCACATGCCACTTTCTTTATGTCTAGTTCATCTGGTGCGGAATCACAGCGCCCTTCTTTTGCTGTCTCGAAGGGTTCAAGCCAGGGCATATTTAGACAACAGAAGAAAACCCTGCCTACGAATTCTGTTTCCTGGAGCAGGGCTAACCTCAGCACCCTGCTTTGGCTCCGTGGTGCCACCATGGCATAAGAAACCAGCCTTTATAGGTTCTTTTTTCAACTCTAAATGTGTTAGCTGCTTGATGAATTTGATGCATGGAATGGCCTTGTTAGCTGGTATTTCTAATTACTGTGCTTAATGCCTGTTTGCAATCCTTTTGTTTTGTTTTCCTGACGGGTGGTGCTCCCCAACTATTTGTGCAAGGGTTTCAGCAGGTATAAGAACGAAGGTGCTTAGGGCAGGGCAGGGTGAGGACTGCCCTTTTCCTCAAGTGAGATAGAAAGGATAACATTCCTGGGTGTCCCTCAAGCACAGTGGGAACAGTGGTGTCTGGATCCTGGGGTTTGCACCAAAATGTCAGAGATGGCATGAGCCTGGTCCCGTTCATCACTGCCCCTGGAGCAGGAAAGCTCCCGTGATTACAGCCTCTGCTGCTTCTCTGTGATACCTGCTCTGAGGGACGGGTTCAAGGGGGAAGGCAAGCTTGGCAGTGATGCCTTTGGGAAGTAGAAGAAGCTCTTTGGGAAAATTATGATGAGTGTGAGCAGCCCTGCAGTACCAATGCATTTACCTGCATTACCATCAGAGATGTATGAAGGAAATCGCAAATTAGTGTATACCAGCACTTCTGCTTTAGCGAGCTCCTGGTTTTCCAGTTGCTGTCTGAGTATTAAGAAACCCACAAGTTCTTGGCTTTATTATATATTATATATTATTATAATTATGTACAAAATTGTCTTTTCTTGGAGGGAAGTCATCAGAGAGAATGAAAGTGAGAAACTGAGATTAATTAATCAATGAATGGGGATGAGCTGAAAAAAACCCTGCTGTGGAGCTTACGGAAGAACATGGTAAGTGTGAAAAGAGATATTAATGATGTTTATTGACAAATGAAATAATTTAGTTTAAAATGAAAAACTTCGTGGATGTTTATGTGTGTGAAAGTGTTGAGCTGAATTTCTGTTCCACAGTTTTCCAAACGGCATATTAAGATGTACTGTGTACTCATGATCAGTTGTTAAACAGTATGAATAATAGACCTAAAAAACTAATTTCAACCATTTTTGACTATTTCAAGTTGCTGTTTGAAAAGCAGCATTTCAGCAAGAGAACAAGAGTAATGCAGTTGGATTTTAAATGACCAGTTGAACAACTCATCATAGGAAAAAAAACACAGAGTAGATAACCTTCGGGCTGGGACTTAGTCATCTAAACCATTTCCAGATCAATATAACAATCAAAATCAACAATACTTTACATCTGAAGAGACTATTATGAGTCGCAGTCCTGAGGAACAGCTTGCCTGACCTCGATACATAGATCGTCTGGACCTGCTCTGGAGAGAGGAGATGTGCTGTAGTTGCACATGTTTGTTTATAGAAAAAGTGATCAAAGAGAGAAGAAAACCCTGTCAAAACCATCTTGGCCGTGACAGACTCCTGGTGACTGGGTGATCCTGTGCCTCCATCTTGCTGTTGATTTCAGAGCTGCGAGGTGGGGCACATCTATCTGCCTGTATGCAGTACTTGGCAGAATGAAGCTGTACTTGGAGTTAGCTGGCTGGAATTGTAGGAGATTAATGTTGCTTAAGGGTTGAGCCTGTCCTCAGCTATACAAGTTGCAGTAATGGAATCTGACCTTTTTATGACACCCTGGATAGAAAATGCCATCCTGTATTAATGGCTGGCATTAAATAAAGTGTCATCGGTGAATGAAAGGGCAACCCTTGCCCATCAGGTACTACACCACCATTGTCCAGCCTTGACTGGGCTGTGACATCTCTCACTGGGACAATGAAAGCTCTAAATTAAAATGCTCTCTTGAGAGGAAAGCATAGTAATGCCTGGAGCTTGTGTTGATTGTTACCAGGTTTCATTCCAAAGGTTGATTTTCTTCATAGTCTTTGTGCCTCTGTCAGTACTGACTGGTTGGAGGCCAAGGGAGACATGCATGTGCCGAAAAGCTGCTCAGCAGCCTCCCATACTTTTTGCTTACACTGGAATGTGAGTACAGGGAAGGTAAGAAGGTGAGAGCTAAAAGAGAGACTTAAAAATGCAGGCCAGTACATCAAAGGCCATTGTGGCTGCTAATTGTCTCGGCCAAACTTCTAAGCCTTAATTATTTTTAGAGCATTTTCACGTTCCCTGTTGTATCTGGGCATTAAAAGGCTGAAACTTGTAGGTCCTGCCAGTCCTGTTTTTAACCCAGTGTACTTGAGTAATGAGCACTGCCTGACTCTGCTTATTCGCTGCGGTCTTCAGGGACAGGCTGTGTCAGTCATGGTGTTTGGCAAGCCAGGTGACTGAGGGGAGTTTGGTTTTGGAAGCAGAATTTGTTACAGCCAGGCTAGGCTGGGAGGTTGACATCCAAATAGCGGCTTGGACCTGCTAAAACACAACAGATGGTTTGCTAAGCAAGATGTAGTAAAAACAGACAGAGCTGTAGAATTCAGTAGAGAGGAGGTGATTTCACGTGTACGTAAAGGTCCTTCACTGGTTTTCGGTATGGAATACAAGGTAGAAGACACATCCTGGCTTGACTTCTTTGGTATGTCAAATGCCTGACTTGTGATGTGGATGGTGTCAGCAGAGCTGCTTGTCTCCTTATGGATGATTTATTTCTAAAATATGGTTCTTATAGAAGATGTGCCCTTATAGAAAAGTCCTGCAGAGGTCAGATGCTATAGGCGTGATCTTGGTTTTGATTTGGCAAAAACTTGTTGCCGGGTTTGACTCTGTTTTCTGGGTAGTTCAGATGGCAAATATGGATTTTCTGATGGAAATGTCGCTGTTGCAGTAGCAAAAGACAACCTCTGTGCTGAACATCATATATTTAAATAGATGAAGTAGGGAAGCGAAGGACTCCATATATTTTACTGATGGTAAACTGGGGCTCAGAACCAATGTTCCAAGCTATTTCCAAACTGGGAACAGTTTACCCAGTTTACTACTGTAGGTCTGTGAGGTGAGGAAAAGTGTTCTGCTGGACAGATCAGCTCTGTAAACTAAGGTATGAACTAAGGGCAGTACTATATTGCATTTATGGCCTGTTTAATGAAAGCTTGACACTGCAGTGGCTCATGGGCAATGTTGAGGGTTGAGAGTAAGCTGTGGACCAAAAAGGGCAGGAATCAGTGTTGATAAAGAAAAGCAGGACATTGCAGTTGATCTTCAAGATATATGGAGTTTGCTCTAAAACTTCTCTACATGTAAGGTTGTAAACTTACAGGTTTTTTTTTCCAAACGTAGTCCTGTGAGATTCCTTTCAAATAACTGGATTCCGTAGCAACAGCGTAGCACAGAAAAATGTTAACTTCCAATTTGCTGAATGGCTTAAGTGAATTTTATTTTCATTATTTCTTTAAAATGTTCATAGTCTGTGTGGGTGGATAACAGGAGGAAAAAAGAAGAGTTCAGGCAGCTCTGAGACCTTGCATTAGAAATAAATTGCAGCCTGGAGGATTTATGCTTTATGGTCAAATTTTAAAGCCTTTGATAATAAGAAAAGTAAAGAAAATGGATTTTACGTTGCTGCAGAATACAGAATATTCTGAGCCTGTAACCTGTCCTAGATGACTGTGGCATGTGCAGGATTGAAACATTGGTAACGGCAACAGTCCTTTGGGAGGCCTGCTATTTGTTCGGAGGAAATCTCAATACTTTGCATCAGAACAGAATATGGTTCATGAACTGATCTCCTTTCTTCTGCTTTTTTTAAAAACAGTCATCCTGGGAGTATGCTCCGGTTAACCAAGGCTCACACCGCTCGCTGTGGGGGAGAGCGGTGAGATGAGATTTAATGTAGTGTGAAAGACATTGAGCATGGGAGAAAAGGGAGGGAGGAGAGGAAAAAGTTTACGCTCCCTCCTTGTCAGCATAATTTTGCCCCTGCGGGATCTTTTTTCCCCCCCTTTTTTTTCCCTGTGCACTGGGATGTAGAGCATGTGAGACAAGCATGTTGCTTAGCAACTGGAGGTGAACAACCTGTGCAGAGAAATCGCAGCAGGGGAAGAGGAGGGAGCATGAATATAGATGGTCCTTATTTCAATTGCTCAGTTTAGAAATGAGACAGGAAATCTTTTGATGAGGCTCTTTTCTTCTGCGTTTCTTTCCTCAGACAAGTGGCTCTGCCTTACTGAGCAGGGCGCCCCAGCTGCTGTATCATTGTGGTAGAGGAGCGTGGTCATCTGGCAACCATCGAATTCCAGGATCCCCAAAGTGAACAAAATGCAAAAATGCTCCAGAGGACATCTGGGTTGCTGGAATGCAAAAGGTGAAGTTGTTTGGGGTGAAACCTGCAAAGTCTGGAATGAATTGGGGTGAATTGGAACAAGCTGCCCAGAGCAGTGCTGGAGTCCCATCCCTGGAGGGGTTTCACAGATGTGTCGCTGTGGTGCTGAGGGACAGGGGTCAGTGGGGACCTGGCAGTGCTGGGGGAACAGTGGGACTCGATGTCCTTAAATGTCTCTTCGAACCAGATGATTCTGTGATTCTATGATTCTGTAATTCTATGAGGGAAA
>NW_010425100.1:51217-63609 GCF_000710305.1 Buceros rhinoceros silvestris | reverse complement strand
GAGCTGTCTCATCAAAAACTGGGGTGATGTACCTTGGAACAAGTCCTTTTGGTGGCTGCAGATATTTGAGGAGACAGGGCTTGTATCAAGTCCTGTAGCAGGAGTCTGGTCTCAGGATCTGGCTTTCATGAATTTATCTTCATCAATCTATTCTGTTTTGTGTTAAGATCCAGGAAGAGGGATGGTGTGTAGTGTGTCACTCTGCCAGATTCTCTTGGCAGAGAAAAAAATTTGGCTCGTCCCTTAGGAATTTTAGGAGAAAAGCCAGGGAAGTTGTCTGTTCCAGGTGACTGTAACTGCAGAATCACATCTGACACCATCCCAAACAGACTTGGAGCAATAAATTCCACCTCCTTATAACTTTTTTTGACAGGTGCAAGCAGAAACCCTGGGTTGAAGTTGGCCTCTGATTTCACAGGATGTCTCTGGCTGTCCGACTCCCCCTGAGGCAATAGCTGTAAAATGGATTCCCACCAATGGGCTCGGTGAAGTGCAGCCCGTCCAGTGCCGTTTGAATCCACATCCAGTTTTAAATGCATATGCGGAAATACAGGTCCTCTGCCTCAACGTGCACAAACGGGAGGTGGGAGAAGAGGCTGCACGCAGTATTTGCATGCAAAAGGCTTGGTGCCAGCAGAGCTTGTGACAGAGAGCTGAGCAGATTAACAACTAGCTCTGGCTGTGCAGGGAGCGGACATAAAGCAAGATGACCTAATGCTGAGATCAAAACACTTCACCAGCCCCTGGCGTTAGCCCCATTACTGTCTTGCCTGCTAGAAAATGTCAGAATAAATACTTGTCTTTTTCTTGGGTTTGGAAAATGTGGTGAGTCTGAGCACTACATGTCAGGGGTGTGTGCTCCTGCCCTGAGTGACCCAGCCTTGGCTCCCCAAAGTCCTTGCTGAGCTCTGCTGTTCAGGTGGGAGCTTCCTTCTGGGGAGGGCAGAGTTCCTCAGGCAGGTTCTCCTGGAGGCTTTGTGAAAGGAACTGACACTAAAACAGAGCAACATCGTGACTTGCTAGTGACAGGTATTTTATATGGGGATCACTGCCAAGTAAGCAGCCAGATGAGTTTTTCTCCCACTGGATTCCTAAGATGTAGATCCACAAAAATAGGTGGATTCCTAATTCTCCTTGATTCCAGTAGGGACTGGACACCTACATAATTCTGGTGATCTGAACCAAAGCACCTCCCGCTGGCAGCTCTGCAAAGGGCAGGTGCAACCCTTCGTTTGTTATCAGTCACCGGGGGAAGTCGGTGACTTCTGGTATCGTAAATGCCCAGTAGATGTTCTTACGGCTCCTTCTAAACCGTGTATTCTCCATGTGGCCGCCAGTGACTGTGGTTGAACAGACTCTTCAGGAAGAGTTGAGGGAGCCTGCCGCTCTGCATCAGGACAATATATCGTGTAATCAGGGTCTTTGGTTGCTGACTCCCAGGGAGACGGCAAGAACCTACAAGCCAGTGAGTTCTCAATTCTCTTTCGCTCTCAGGAATTGGTGGTGCGGCAGCGTGGCAGCAGCGGAGTGAAGATGAGGAAGGATTGATGGCAAGCTATGTCTATGCAGTGTAGGTCCTGCGGTGTGACATTGGGTGTCACGGGCAGTGTCCCTTGCCATGCAGAAATGCTGCCTTGTGTCAGCACATTTTACAGTCCTGCAGTTAGGGAGATGGGCTGCACGGTATTGTGAAGTCCTCTTCATGTGCGGAAAGCAGTGTCAGGGCTTCGCAAAGCTGTAAGGAGTTCAGCTACTGAGAGAAAGCAGGGCTGCTTGTACCTGACTACCACTTGTGGAGCTTTGCCTGAATATTGTGCTTCATCATTTGTGAGATTTCTTTTTCAAACCCTGTTTTCTCAACATACGATCACGCAGCAGCACTTGAAAAGGGCACAGAGTCATTATCTCTGGGCTACCTCAAAGCTGGGACGTGATAGGAAATTTCATTAGCAACTCATGTTGCAAATGTTGTTAGGATATTTTTTTCCTCTATTTACATATAAGCAATTTAGATTTAAATTCAACCGGTGTATTTTCAGAAATAATTTCAGTATATCAGCTTAATCCCCAGTATGTCCTGTTTAGGTTGAGGCTGATGTTATTAAAGGATTTAGATGGGTGATGTCATGCTCTGCTTTATCTAAACTGCCTTTTTCATTTTAAATAATTAAGCATCAAAGTTTTTCTCAGAGGGCATACTGCATCTGATAATATCCAGATAAATTTGATTTTTGTCCAGGTTTTGGAATTGGTTGCAGTTAAATCCTTTAACAGAGAGTGCCTCATTGGTACTATTTTTTCGTGGGTTTTTTTCTTCCTTTTGACCTTGGCATGTCCTTCAGCTTTGCTGGCGATGTTGAATTGCTTGGAGGCTCGTCTCAGCAAAGCACCCCATGTATGTACCACGTCAGCTCCATGCCAGAAGGCTTGTAAGGTGAAGAGCACTTTCTGTATTTTGCTCTGAAAGATTCTCTGAAAAATGTTCATTTGTGATAACCGACATTTCTGTTGCTGGGCTGTGGATTTTGTGGAGGATTTTTAGAAAGGAAGGAGGAAATCAGTGGCAAAATGGGAACAGTGAGCGAAAAGATTGTTAAGGAAGGATTTGAAATCACTCTCCAATGTATTTATGATTTGCTTATCAGAAGAGGGTATAAAACACAAAAGGCTTGTGATTAAGAATAAAAATAAAGATGAAAAGAGATGCAGTAAGAAGCTGCCAGTGTTATTATTTGAGATTAAGTTGGCTGATCAAATCATGAGAGCTAAAAAGTGTGATCTGCTCTCTTCATAAACCTATCTTGGATTAATTAAATCTGTCATTTATTTAAATACATGTCACGTTGTCACATTAAGTTTTCTACCTAAAACAAAAGGGCTGTCAGGAAAAATAGAATAATTTGGTTTAAAATCAAAGGCATGAGCATAAGCCGTAAGTCGGTAGATGTTGTAAATGCCGCAGAAAGGCTGCCTGTGCTCTGTGAGTTTATCCTCCCTTAGACATCACTTCATCTGGGAGAGTCCTTTCTTGCCCCTCAGCTTTCAGTGAAATCTTTAGGAAATTTCATTTTAGTTTAGATGGATGTTGGTGTAATTCCAGCGCTGTTGCAAAAAGAAGGGGTACCCA
This sequence comes from Buceros rhinoceros silvestris, assembly GCF_000710305.1. Classification (NCBI taxonomy): domain Eukaryota; kingdom Metazoa; phylum Chordata; class Aves; order Bucerotiformes; family Bucerotidae; genus Buceros; species Buceros rhinoceros. The sequence goes on along the minus strand of NW_010425100.1, from coordinate 60,482 downwards.
GGGCACAGTGTGCGTATTTACAGAGAAACTCAGGGCACATGTGGTTTAAAGTCATCTTTATTGAGTATTGCTTGGACCGTGATGTCCAGAGCTGTGACATGACGCAGACACAGACAGGTCGGTGTGTTCGGTCTAACATTTACAGACGAAGGAGAAAACCATGTGCTGGGGGGAGGAAGGGAAAGTTCCTTTCAAACTAGAGGCCCTGGGACCCACCACCTGATCTGTGGGTGCCAGATGATGATTTGTAAGGTTATTTTCCATGAAATTCATTCTGCAGTCCAGTTTCCACTGGACTCCCTGTACCACAGGGATCCCACAGGATTTCCCTGTAATGGGGAAACTGGTCATAAATGTACTGTGTAATTGGGCTGTGTTCTGGTAGGATAGTGCCTCCCTCTGTGTAGCTGGACAAACCCACCTGCTCCAAAATAGATTTGGTAAGGACTGTGTCATCAGGAACACCGTCCCAAAGTCTGGAAGCTTTAAATAAATAGTGAAATCCAAGGTAAAAGCTGTCCTGGTCCACACTGGAGAACCTATCCGTCTTCACAGCAAGAGCTGGTAACTCTGGAGCTGGTCATCCAGTGTTGTGGCACCTCCATCCTTGGAGATTTTTGAAACTGGGTGAGACCTCAGGTGACATTCTAAACTTGCAGTCAGCCCTGCCTGAGGAAGGGTGGATGAACTGTCCTTCAGAGGTGCCGTCCAACCCGATTTTTCCTGTTTTGCTGTAGCAGGTTTCCAAATATGTGGTGTTGTACCATTATCCACAGCGGGTCTTGGAAAGGAGCTGGATCTCCTCTGCTCTGAGCTGCGTGTCCATTCACTTAAGTCCTGCACTGGTGTTTTTAAAGGTGGTCGTTAATAGTTCTGGCCTTTCTCAGAAGATCGTTTTTCTGTCTCATATTTGTATTGCCCGTTGCTCAGCTTTGTAAATCTGAACTGCGATTCCCCGCAGCCAAGCCCTGGTATCAGGCTGAACAACTGCAGCTGCACCAGGAAAAGAGGCTGCCGTGTTTTGATGAAGAACGTGACAGCTTTTGACGGAGTGGAAGGCAGAGCCAAGCTCATCAGTGAGTGGCTGCTCGTTGGCGTACCAGCACTACTACAGCATCTTGTTTGAACGCCAGGCGAGCTTCTGTCGTAGAAATCGGAAAAGCAATGTCATTGGTTTACGTGAATCCGTTGCTCCTACAAGAACACTGGTGAATAGATGCATGCGAAAAAATGTTTCGTGTTGTCTACAACAGGACTCCCGCCCTGCTCCCAGTGGATTATGACTTTCAGCTTACACATCTGAGAAAGATAGCAGCAAAATGTTACTGTGGAAAATACCTTCAGATCTCTCAGATTCTGCAGTCCAGGTGTGCTGCTGGAACCGATTACAACCCCTCGCTCAGCAGGTATCGTAACTCCTGCCTCTCAGCTTTGATCCGAGGCAGAAAGGACTGGGGGGAGCTGTTACACGCCTGGCTGGGATTCCAGGAAGTGTCTGGTGGTCAAAGCACAATTCTCCGTTCCCCTCAAGAGCGTGGGTTAACTGCAACTGCATATAGTAACCATCTGTTGCAGGCTGGGAGAAATTATGAGGAAATGGAAATTCTTCACCCTTTGGACTTTTTTTTAAACTCCAGGACCAAAACTGATGGAGGCACATACTTGGAGGAACCTTTTGTAGTGTTCGGTTTTCAACTCCAGCTGGTTCCCAAGACCTCAAATTTGTCCCAGCTGCAAAGCTCATATGACATGGTTATTAGCTTGATTAGTAGGCAAAACAAGATGCCTCCAAGCCAGATTAATGAAGTAAATCATGATGTTGCAGGGGCTAGTTTAATATATTTTGGGGGAAGTGGATCGCTTACCATCTGGAGAGGACCATGAGGTGGAAAGTTCTATATTTTCCTTAAATACCTGGCCCTCAACCCCAAAGTTTGTTCTGAATTTGAGTCCTATTTAGACCCATAATATATTTTGAAATAATAAAGTCCAGGCACCCTTCATTTTTCATGAGGAAGGGTGAGCATGGAAAGGAATACCTTGGTCCTTTGCTCATTGTGGTTTGAGGAGAGGAATTTTTCATCCATGTCCTTCAGGCGGTGACAAGTTTTGGTGACCATGCTTTAGTGTGAATGGAGAAGTGAGCCAGAAAATGTGATGTGACCCTCAGGGAAGTCAATGCCTGTGAAGTCCTGGCCTTGGTTTGCAGGTTTGCAGTGGTGAGAGGGAATTGGTGGAACTGTTGCACTGTAAATCTTGTTTATGGTTAAATAGGACACTTACCAAAGCCAAGAATGTCCTGTTAGTATAACTGAAATCTTAATACTCTATTTCACGATTTGTTAGTAGTCTAGATGGAGTTGTTCTTGGCGATTTCTCCTTCCTCACTCAAGGATTCATTTGTGGTCATTGTGTTTGTGTTTGCTGACCTGCTTTCACGTTTGTTTTCCTCATTCGCTAATCTGCAGCACCGAATTACATCTGAATTTATTATATATGGTGCCTCTCACATATTTTAAATAGTATTTCTTTGTTCTCTGTTTCCCTTAAATCCAGTTTTGTCTATTTCTAGGTCTGCATTTCTTTAACTCACCATTAGGGAGTTGTTTATAGCCTTGGGGGCCTCTTGTGCCCCAAATCTTACCATCCTAGGTCTGTATTCCTGTATACCTTGTCCATGTCTCCTGTGCTCAGGGCCTCTACTGTTGTGCCAGACCATCACCGTGTTACAGTCATTAAAATGCCCATTTTACATGGAATTACAGCTGGTTGCTGCTCCCTCTGTAAAACTCTTGTTATAGCATTCAATATCTGTAGGTAACCGGTCATTTAGAGAAATTGCTGCCACAGCTAAAGCAAGTATAACAAAGCTGCGGCCGATCAGGAGAAGTTCAGACAGAGAAGACCTGCCAGACCACAACTCTGGAGTCTTGCAGACCTCGTCCAAAACTTATGGCCTCTTACTAGCACAGCTAACTACCCCAAAACCCATTTCCTCAGCCCCCTTCCTGCTGGAGAAGATGATTGCATTTTCACAAGCTCCTGTTCTAACAGCTCTAGAGGGGCTTTTTGTACATACACAGTCTGCATGCACACATCCCTCATGTGCAGTTGCATTTTTTAGGGTTGTTGACACTTGCACAAGATGCATGTATGGGTTTTCCAACAAGAAATTCCTAACTCCTAAAGACACCTGACTTGAAATCATTAGCAGCATCTTAGTCCAGCCTATGAAAAAACTGCGCTCCCTTGCCCTGAGGTGACAAACTGGTACCTTGCAGCACTGTGTTCCACTGCAAAAGATTCTTGACCAAAGGAGTCCTTGCAGGGGTGTCCTTTTAGAACTCAATTCATCCAGAGCTCTGCCACCAGGCTGAATGCAATCACACAAGGTCTCAACATTAATGATCAAAATCAGAATGTGATTCCATCAAGGAAACAGCACAGAGACCTCAAGCAAACTTGGCACCAACCCGTCGTATGCCTGGAGGGAGATGAGACTTCAAGGATGCAGTCAATCAACACTGCTGCTGGTGTGAACTGAGACCAAAGAGAAACAAAACTCTTTCTTCAAAAATTTAGAGGAAATAGGGATCGAGGAAAAATATTCAAAGAAATCTCCTTTCGATAGACACAGTTCAATGTAAAGAAACCTGTAGCAGGGTACTGCTTGCATATGGCCCCTAGGTTGTTTATACAAATGAGTAACATTTCCTCCATGTTATCACTAGACAGGAGAATCCTTGAGAAGATTTTCCTCCTACTCCATTGCTTGCTTGGTTTTCAAGTGCCTTTTTATGAGATGATGCTCCCCCGTGTTTGTATTTAACCCCTGTCACCTGCCCACACTGGATCTTTTTCATGTAGCAGAGAAAAGGCTCTCACCCTGAACAGGGGAGTTTTGGGGTGAAGACCCATTGGCGTTGCTGCTTCTTGCTCTGCCCTCCACAGCTCTGCTCAGCCCAGGTGGAAATTCTCAGGATTCAGCTTTGTCAAGAGCTCAGTTGCCACAAACCTCTAAACTAAGCCCTTCCTCCTCTCCGCTCTGTAACTGCCTCTTTCCTCAGCCTCTTTTCTTCCAACACCACCAACATATTTTATATCCCCAGAGGGACACTGTGCTCTATTAGATAGTGCTTGAAATTGAAAATGCGCTTTTTAATTAACAGTTGCATTGTGTCAGATATTTCTCATTTTGCATGTCAGGTATTGAGGTGGAGGTGGTGAGGTGGAAGGCTCAAGCCAGCAAAATGAAAAGCGGCTGTTTTATTGTGACTTCATAACCCATCCGAGTTGAGCCACTTTATCGTCCTGTAGGCATTTTACATTTGAATCTTATACCTCTCTAGAGGCTCACAAATGTTAGGAAGCGTAACTGATGTTTGGAGATACATTATGGGATGTCAGCCTTTCTTCCCTGCCTGTTCTTTCAAGAATTTCTCGTACCCATGTGGCTTAGCTAATACAAATCTGAAGCCCAGTTTTCATGTGGCTTTACCTTTAGCATCATATGGAAGGTTCTACCAGCTGAATTCTGTTCCCCATACTTGTGGATTAAAAGCACGAGCAAGCACTTCTTCAAAAAAACAAACTTATAAGGGCACATCTGGTGCTGAGAGATGGTGAAAAGCGATGGAGGAGGAGCGCGAATTCCCAGGCTACATATTGTGCCATAGAAATGAAGAGCAGCTCTCCAGGGAAGACTCAAGCAGTGAGACAATGTGCTGGTCCCTTTCGTCCACCTCCCTCCAGTGCCAGCGCACTGAAGGGGAACCCCCTCTGGTATCATGAAGACAGCCCTTTGCTGGTCTTGACAGAGCTGAGCTTTCGTGTTGTGCCGATGGTTCTGGGCTGTCTCACGGCCCTGAAGCAGCTTTGTCTTGAAACAGAACCGTATCAAGCGGGCAGCTGCTTGTGCAGGGTGGTGTTGCTTGTGGCTCTGGCCCCTTTAGTTCCATTGGGTGTGTGGCAAGTCAGCAGTGCCCTGGTGCCTGCTGGAATGTCACTGCCATGACACTCGCCCGGGAAACAATCCTCACGTGCCTTCTCAATGGCAGTAACGATGGTCTCGGCGTCGGGCAGGAGGGTTTATCTCATCAGCCTGTGGGCTATTGGCAGACGCAGTTTAAGCAGCCCCTTGGCCTTGATATCTCCAAAGCACTGTCCAGCAATGGGCTGGCTCCTGACTGGGGCTCCCAGCTGCTGCTGGCGTGCATGCAGAAGGACCAGGCTGATTTTCTTCTTTTCCTTACAGTTTTACATAGGAAAGTACTCCATAGCAACTTTGCTTCTGAACAGTTCCAAATGAAATCTGAATAAATTATTTCTAATGTACTCTTAAGCAGAATTCTCCTCCAAAGGCAAATAGTCTTGGACTCTAAAAAGGGAGCCTAACCTGGGGTCTTTCAACTCAAGGAAGTCCTTCTTTAGCCAGTTAGCTTTTTTAATGACCACATTGTTTCTTTGAATATAATCTCTCTTGTGTCCCAATGTTCAGCAGCAACGCAAATTCAGCATGTTAAAATCACGGTCTGATCAGGTGGACCTGGCCTGAGATAGATGGGAGAGAGTGTAAAACACTCAAAAATCATAGCGATGCTTGTAGCATGTCTTCATATTTAGTAAGGTTTAGTTGCTTGTTTGATGGGAGAACAGCACACTCCTAATTTATTCGTCATAGATTTTTTGACAGTTTCTGGTGTGGATTTTTTCTTTGTCTCTGCTTCTCACCTTCCCCATAAATGCAGCATTACCTCTTTTAAAAATGAAGATATCTCTGGGTGCTTCCAAACCTCTTTATGTTGTATTTTTCAGAGAGGGAATGGACAGAATAATTACACTAGGCGGTGGTGCTGACAGAAGCATGTTAGCTGTTATCTAATCAATAACACCACTTATAAATCATCTTTGCTGGAAGAGACTAACATTATTCAAACAGACATGCTACACCTGCTACAATTCTTTAGCAGAATTCCTATTGCAGTTTCTAAAACAGGTTATTTTTTTTCCATGTTGTGTGTATAATAACCAGGCTGTAGCGCCACTATTAATTTAGGGGGCAGATGTGGGAGCTTTTTGCAGAAGTCTGCTGGGCAGCACTAGTGAATAAACAGCTGTTCTTGAAGAAAAAACTTGATGCTCCTTTCAGAATGATCATAGGAAGGAAAAAGGGCACTTCTCATTGAGTGCACTTCAGCGTAGCCCCTAGAAAGGACCTGTTACCTCGAGTGTGGGAGGTGTGCAGTATTAACTGAGTATTACCACATGCAGCTGGCATAAAGCTAAGGATTTCACAAGATTTATTGGGGGAGGTTGTGTGTGCGAAGGTGATTTCTTGTCTCCAAATTGCAAGATTCAAAGTTATGTGATGATTCCAATGGCAAACAGAAGATGGAGCTGGCGGGGCCCACTTTCAGTAGACACTGAGCACCCCCCATGCTGAGGATACTCTTTCCAATGCAGATGCAGCCTTCCAGCGGTGTTAGCTGGTGGGTGGAGTCCCATCTCTGCTTTCCTCCCCATGTCTGCACTTCAGGGAACATTGTCCTGCAGTTAAATCTAAAGAAATAGGCGATAGTGAGTTATTTCAAGCGAGGGTTTGTTTTTAAGAGTAGTTTTCTTGGTGAAGATGGTGCCTCCCTCATGCTCAGTGACTGACTGGACTGTGTGATGGGCCTGAAATGGAAACCAAGTCAGCATCAAGCCTGCAGACAGACAAGCATTCATCAGGTAACTGAGCTGGGGGAAGAGTTACTACCCAGGACTGTGTCTGCACCCACTCTGAGGTGGTTGTCTTGGCTCTGTAAGAGAGCTGCAGATGGAGGGGTGGATCATCTTCTTGTTTGTGTTATAGCTCTGGGCCAGGTCCACTGAGTTACACCAACCTAACAGGGGATCTTCCAACACAGATCCTGGTTTGAGGAGTTGTGGGTTAACACACCTCAGAGAGGCGTGTGAGGAATTGCTGGAGGCTTGTTAGGAGCAACTTGCAGCACAAGCTCGTGTGATTGAAATGGCACCTTAACCTCTCCTCCCATGGACAGGGATGTCACACGGACAGGGGAAGCCACTGGTCACTGCTCCACTTTGGAATTAGATTTGTTGTTCATAGCAGCAACAAATTTTTCAACAGAGATTGGTGAAGGCACCTTCTGCCCTATCTTGAAAGCAAAGGTAATACAAAAAGTACTGCTCTTGGCTTTGTGCTTGTGCAGTGTCCAAACTAGTGAGGTTTTGGCCCAACCGAGCCCCTCGGGGCTGCTCCAGTAACAGCGAGAAATATTGATGAACTCACTGAACAGACACAGAGAACTGCCTCAGCAGCAGGAAATGGTCTCAAAGTTACCGTACAACTAATTTACTACTAATTGAGCTCGAATACAACTGCACAAGTTACCATTTTCCCCCTTTAACATTCATGGGGTGGTTGCCAGCACTGGTGAGGGCAGCAGCTGCCAAAAAGGTCTGAAGGAGGTCAGTGTAACTGGTGAACGTTGGCCACTGGGTGTGAGTGGAGACTGTTCATCTCACTCACTGGAGAGACACGCTGCCCTCAGACACGAGCTCCGGGCTGTGGCCACCCAGCTTGCCAGCATATGTGGGTATTAGCGAGTTTAAGGAAAACGAGTTTTTCTCCTCTTTAGTCTCCCTGTGCTTACATCAGTCACTAAAAAAATGTACGTGGCTTGTTTGAAGACTCAGCCAGTTCTGGCATTTGTACTTACACTGACAAAATGCTGGTCTGCACAGCACATCGGAGGAACATCGTTCTGACAGCCCATTGAGTTTACATCGCCAAACTTTCCTGGTTAACGTACCGTGGGCTGCGGTCTGCTCCCTCCTCCTCTCGCCTCCCCGTGCTGACGCCACGGACCCCGTACGTGGCTTGTTTGAAGACTCAGCCAGTTCTGGCATTTGTACTTACACTGACAAAATGCTGGTCTGCACAGCACATCGGAGGAACATCGTTCTGACAGCCCATTGAGTTTACATCGCCAAACTTTCCTGGTTAACGTACCGTGGGCTGCGGTCTGCTCCCTCCTCCTCTCGCCTCCCCGTGCTGACGCCACGGACCCCGGAGCCGCTCGCTGCTGGCCCCCGTGCCCGCCGGAGGAACATCGTTCTGACAGCCCATTGAGTTTACATCGCCAAACTTTCCTGGTTAACGTACCGTGGGCTGCGGTCTGCTCCCTCCTCCTCTCGCCTCCCCGTGCTGACGCCACGGACCCCGGAGCCGCTCGCTGCTGGCACACGTGCCCGAGGTCGGGGCTGTGCAGCTGGGAGCACCCCAGCACCCTGCTGCAGCCCCGCCGGCACGGGAAAGGGCTCTGCTTATGTCCCAGTCCACTTTGCCAGCGACGTGTGGGGTTAGAAAAGAAACAGTGGCTCTACAGACATTGTGCTGGGAACTGTGCTAAAAAAGAGTCGGGAAAAAGCGGGATGGGTCAGGCCATGGGAGTGCGTCCTCTTGCTGCAAAAAGGGGCATTCTGCGGGGGGTGATGGTGCGATAGGGTGCCTTCAATTTGCGTTTTTATGGTAATGTAAGCTGCTAATGAGGCTGCTCCTATAGCAATTATTTATCTCGGAAAATTTTAAATGGAATGTTTCCTGAAAAGCCCTCACCCACTAGGTTTAGTTTCATAACCTTTGGGAATTTATTTTCATAAGATTGAGAAAAATCAAAGCAGAACGTGGAAATACAAAATAAACATGAGGAAACCCCTGGAGCAGCCTGGGACTTACAAAGGAAGAGGATGAGCCAAAATGATAACAGGTAAAATATTGAATCTTAAGTAATACACAATGTGTAAAGAGCTAAGACAAAAAGCTAAGAAAAAAAAGCCGGTAGGTTGGTACCTTCATGTTCCCTAGTCTTGTTTTGTTACACAATCTGTATAATTGCATTATTTAATTGCAGACACTCATCTCTATGTCTTGGGGTTTTTTTCACTCCAAAACCCCAATCAACAGTTACATAGAGTAGTACTTTAGGGCCAGAATCCCTACCTCAGCCACCCAGTTATGTGCTCAGCGCTGGCAACCTGGAACTAGCATTTCTAATACATCTTTCTTGAAACGAAACAGTGGTACAGGGCCGAACAGAGGCAATTTGATGAGGTAAGCGTCCAGTTCACAGCAGGGAGGGTCAGAGCATCGCTGAGTCCAGGCTGGTTTTGGGCTGTGAGTGTGTTTACGCTGCTGCTGTCCAGAGAGCCGCCTGGCAAGCAGGGGCTTGGCTGACTGGAGATGCCGTTGGCATCTCTG
>NW_010425100.1:49610-51081 GCF_000710305.1 Buceros rhinoceros silvestris | reverse complement strand
TCCTTCCTGTGCCCATTGTGCAACACAATATCTGCTGCCACAGCGGATCGGTGTGCTAGCGAGCTCCTCGGGACTGCCGCAGCAGCAGGATTAGAGGGCAGTGTGTCACGCAGAGGCGCAAGGGATACTGGTGTGCTGGGAATCATGGCGGGTCCTGGGAATGGTCAGGTGGGAGCTAGGCCTTCCCTCCCCCCGCCCAAACAAAAAAAAGGAGATGGTATCAGTAGCCTAGTGGAAGTGCGTGTACACCAATGCATGCAGCATGGGCAAACAGGAGGAACTAGAAGCCACTGTGCAGCAAGAAAACTTTGATACTGTTGCCGTCGCAGAAACATGGTGGGACGACACGCACAACTGAGAGTGCTGCGCTGGATGGCTACAAACTCCACCCATTTTGATTGTCCTGAGATCAACAATGGTGACAAAAGGGTGGAGTGTTTATGGGTTAAAATCAGGGGAAAGGCCAACGAGGCAGACATCACGGTGGGAGTCTGCTATAGGCCACCCAACCAGGATGAAATGTAGACTTTGATTGTCCTGAGATCAACAATGGTGACAAAAGGGTGGAGTGTTTATGGGTTAAAATCAGGGGAAAGGCCAACGAGGCAGACATCACGGTGGGAGTCTGCTATAGGCCACCCAACCAGGATGAAATGTAGACGAAATAGTCTACAAGCACCTGGGAGAAGTCTCATGATCACTGCCACTCATTCTTGTGGGGACTTCAATCTACCAGATGTCTGCTGGAAACTCAATACAGCAGTGAGGAAACAGTCCAAGAGGTTCCCAGAGTGTGTGGAAGAACTTCCTCACACAGCTGGGGAGGGAACCAACCAGGGAAGGCTCCCTGCTGGATCTGTTGTTCACAGCAGAGCAGGACTTGTGGGTGATGTGAAGGTTGGAGGCCATCTTGGCCACAGTGACTGTGAGATTATAGAGTTTTCAATTCTTGCAGCAGTAGGGAGGGGGATCAGTAAAACTGCTGCCTTGGACTTTTGAAGGGCAGACTTTGACCTTTTGAGGAGACTGGTCGATAGGGTCTCTTGGGAGACAGTCCTTAGGGTGAGGAGTCCAGGAAGGCTGGACAATCCTCAAGAGAGAAATCCTCAAAGCACAGGAGCAGGCTGTCCCGGGGAGCTGTAAGACAAGCCAAAGGGCTAGAGGCCCGGCCTGGCTGAGCAGAAAGCTCTGGCTGGGGCTCAGAAAGAAAAGGAAACTCTGTGGAAGTCTATGGAAGAAGGGGCAGATCACTCAGGATGACTATAAGGGTTTTGCAAGACTATGCGGGGAGAAGATTAGAAAGCCCAGCTTGGGCTTATTCTGGCCACTGCCATAAGAGACAACAAAAAATGTTTCTATAAATCCATTATCAGCAAGAGGAGAGCTAAGGAGGGTCTCCATCCTGTGCTGGATGTGAGGGAGGTGGGGTGGGGGCGTAACATGGTGACCAAGGATGAGGATAAGGCTGAGG
>NW_010425100.1:49110-49429 GCF_000710305.1 Buceros rhinoceros silvestris | reverse complement strand
GTCACGGTCAGACCAACTCAGTTAGTGCTCAGCATCTTGAACCAGAAGGCAGAGGTGGGGAGCAGAATCAAGGCCCCATAATACACAAGGGAACAGTAAATGAACTGGTGCACCACTGAGATGTGCACAAGTCTCTGGGGCCGGATTGGATCCACCCCAGGGTTCTGAGGAAGCTGGCAGTAGGGCGCACCAAGCCACTGTCCATGATCTACCAGCAGTCCTGGCTAATGGGGGAGGTGCCATTCGACTGGAGGTTAGCCAATGTGAAACCCATCTACAGGAAGGGCCGGAAGGAGGATCCAGGGAGGTACCAGCCTGT
>NW_010425100.1:45335-48172 GCF_000710305.1 Buceros rhinoceros silvestris | reverse complement strand
GCAACTGGAGGTTAGCCAATGTGAAACCCATCTACAGGAAGGGCCGGAAGGAGGATCCAGGGAGCTACCAGCCTGTTTGTCTCATCTTGGTGCTGAGGAAAGTCATGGAGCAGATCATCTTGGGTGCCATCACTCGGCATGTACAAGATAACCAGGCGATCAGGCCCAGTCAGCATGGGGTTATGAAGGGCAGGTCCTGTTTGACCAACTTGATCTCCTCCTATGACAAGGTGACCCACTTAGTGGAGGAGGGAAATGTCTACTTGGACTTTACTAAGGCCTTTGACACAGTTTTTCATAGCATCCTCCTGGAGAAACTGGTTGCCTATGGCTCGGATGGGTGTACTCTCTGCTAGATAAAGAATTGGCTCGATGGCCAGGCCCAAAGCGTGGTGTCCCCCAGGGCTCAGTGCTGGGGCCTGTCCTCTTCAACATCTTTATCAATGATCTGGAGGAGGGGACTGAGTGCACTCTCAGTCATTTCACAGATGACACCAAGTTAGGTGGGTGTGTTGATCTGCTTGAAAGTTGGGAGGCTCCACAGAGTGGTCTGGACGGGCTGGATCGAGGGGCCGAGGCCAGTAGCATGAAGTTTAATAAGGCCAAGTGCCGGGTCCTGTGCTTGGGCCACAACAACCCCCTGCAACGTTACAGGCTTGGGGAGGAGTGGCTGGGAACTGCCCAGCAGAAAGGGACCTGGGGGTGCTGGTCAACAGCCGACTGGACAGGAGCCAGCAGCGTGCCCAGGCAGCCACGAATGCCAACGGCATCTTGGCTTGTATCGGCAATAGGAACAGGCTGCCCAGGGAGGTGGTGGAGTCCCCATCCCTGGAGGTGTTCAACGGATGTGTTCATGTGGTGCTGAGGGACACGGTTTAGGGACCCTGGCAGCGCAGGGTGAACATTTGGACACGATGCTCTTAAAGGTCTCTCCCAACAGGATGATTCTGTGGTTCTAGGAAAGCCACGCCTTGGTAAGTTATTCTGGAAGTTGAGAATGGCAGTGAAACGATTCGACACAGGCGATAGAGTAATTCGCTGGGGTGCACAAATTCAGCTGATTCTCTGGGCGAACCGATGATCCTGCAGACCTCACCCACAAGGGAGCTGTGACAGTGACAGTCCTGCTGTGCAAGGACAAATCCTTCTTCTCTGGCTTGTTCCCAGCTTGCACTTTCTTACTTCAGGTGGGAAGTTGGCCCTGCTCAGTTGTTGGAAGCTCAGTGGCAAGTGGAACAGAAGGAGGGGTTGAGGTAGAGTGGTTTTTAACCAAAATCTAAGCCTAATTTCACGATTTTGAAGCAGATCCTGATGGGCAAGTTCTGTCACGATACCAGCAGGAGCAACGGGGCTGGGGCAGGTCTGGGGCGAGAGCAGCAGTAAAGGTCATGTGCTGCTGCTGTTGACAGCTGGTAAAGCGCAGGTGAAAACCCGCTGCGCTCTGACACTTTCAGGGCAAAGTTAGCTGCCTGCAGTGTGAGCTGGTGCTCCTCTCCAGTGTTTTGATTAATTATTTTGGTCATTCATTCAGTGAAATTGAAATACACAGTGAACTGAAATGACCCCGGAACAATTCCCTAACAAAACCTGACGCTCTGGCTTCTATTCAGTGCGAGATTTACTGTTTTACTCAGAGAAGATCTTCATCAAAATGCTCCTCAGTCAGTCCAGGGGAGCCGTTTCCATCCCTACAGTACCAAACAGCCTTATGTACCCACGGTCCTGTTTAGTGGCCTCCTGCTTCACCAGTTGAGTGTGTTGGGACAGAAGTTTTGCTCATGGTGCTCCAGAGGAGACCTGCTGGACGTTGCCCAGAGGTCCAGCCCCGGCAGCAGGAGCTGCAGCTGTTTTTTGGGAATCAGCCCTGGCAGCACCAGAGCCTGAGGCACAACCGGTGCCGCACAGCCCGTGTTGCTCCGGCTGCTTGGAAGCTGCTGCTTTTAACTGGCATCGTTTAAGTGCTGCCACGGTGCTGGAGCAGGTGGCTGAGCAGGGGGCAGATCCCAACTGCCCTGGCTGGAGTTAATTCACCTGCAGGGATGTCTGGAAAACCTTTCTTGGAGAATAAAACTACCCTCCTAGGCTTTTTTTTTTTGTGTGTTAAACTTACTCAGCTGTGCCCAGGTTGCTTTAGAATAATTATAACGAACAGAAATTGCATTGCTATAATGTGGCGTAATGAGACACCAACTTGTTCAGTGACAGTTCCAGCACTCAGTGGGTCTCCAGCTTGGTGAAGTGCAGAGGAGACACCAGACTCAACCTTAACATGTACATTTTGGGCATTTTGTACCCGCTGTTACTTTAAAGTGTTTATAAACACCTCCCAGCTACTCATCTCCAAAGACATGTGCGGCAGCTATTCCAATATGACTAAAGCCCCACTGCTGGCAAACCGCATTAATTTTTGTCCCTGTGACAAAGCCTGATCTGTCCTGGCCTGCTCTCAGGCGGTGTTGGACACATTTAGCACCATCGTGTATTTCTGACTCACAGATAACTCACTGGATTACTTCAGCCTGTTAGATAGTCAAAAATAGTAACTGGAGATCTGCCGCTGGTTTTAATGTGAGACCACTGGCAAACCTGGGGAAAAAAAAACAATCAGATGTTGGGCTGCAAATTAGTGTAATTCCTGGCCTGCTCTCAGGCGGTGTTGGACACATTTAGCACCATCGTGTATTTCTGACTCACAGATAACTCACTGGATTACTTCAGCCTGTTAGATAGTCAAAAATAGTAACTGGAGATCTGCCGCTGGTTTTAATGTGAGACCACTGGCAAACCTGGGGAAAAAAAAACAATCAGATGTTGGGCTGCAAATTAGTGTAATTCCC
>NW_010425100.1:44435-44784 GCF_000710305.1 Buceros rhinoceros silvestris | reverse complement strand
CAACTGGCAGGGGCAGGAAGGAGAAGTGGCCCTACGTACATCAGCAGATCAACAAAAGACTAAGCTCAGTGGAGGGACTAAACTTTACCCTGTTTGATTCTCCTCTGTGCTCTGACCCCGATTCCCACCTCATTCTTATGGTGTTTATTTTAAACAGCTTCCTGTTCAGTCAGTGCCACTCGTCCTGAAGATACCTGGAGTTCTTCTGCCTTGTCATCCCTTTCTGTCCGTGCGTGTGCTGCGGGTCTGCTTGGAGGAGAGGTGACTTTCACCGGCCCCGTCACAGCCACGCCACAGGCACTGTGGCTATCGGGAGAGGACAGGAGGAAGTGGTGAGGATGCGGGCAAT
>NW_010425100.1:42863-44312 GCF_000710305.1 Buceros rhinoceros silvestris | reverse complement strand
AAAGCAGAAGTCACCACCGTACCTTCAAGGCCACCTCTAGGCACTAGGAGTGCCTGGCCATGTATTTATATAGACAGCATGTGAGGGAGGTGGCAGGTGTGGGGGCAGTGTTTTGGTTTGGGGGTAGCTTTTTGGTTGTGATGGCTTTTTTCCTCCCAATTTATGATTCTGAGCAGTGTGAGAAGCTGGGAAAGAAGGCAGCAGGGAGAGAAGGGAAGTAAAAAGAACCTCTAGTGTATAAAGCCCAGTGCTTGCCACCTTGTTTTGATGGGTGAGCAGCGAAACAGGTTAATTTGTGGAGGTTTGCTGGGCTCACAACCACTCTGGTAAGAGCTCCAGCTCCAGTGGTTGGCCACTGCCACAGCTCACGCTTAGCTCGGAGTTGATCAGCTCTGATTTCTGCAAAATGAGGCTTTTGTGCTGTTGCTTTCCTCACTGTGTCTGTCTGTCTGTGTTTGCAGGTAACAGCGTGCTGGAGTTCAGGTGCTCTTCTCTGGGAGGTCACCCAGAAGTGGAAGGGACCAAGAACCTGAACGTTGGAACCAGTTTTTCTGCTCCCCGCTGGGTTCAATGGCAGCTGCCAAACGTGGTTATGGCTATGAAGGGGTGTGGGCAGGCGGGAGATGTCACCCTGTCCTTCCAGGCTAGGGTGAGTGTGAGCGTGTCCATGCTCTGAAAGCATGGCCGTGCCGAGCCCCGGGGTTAGAACCCAGCTCCCTGAGAGCCAGCCAGCAGCGGGCGCTGAGCAATTTTCATAGTTAATTGTAATGCTACTGTGACCCAAGCAGGACAAAGCAGAAATAATCAGGCTTAAAACAAACAACTAACCCCAAAAGCAAGAGAGTGTTATTTTAGAATAAAAGCACATGTAGCTGAACTAATACTCCTGACGAGCGAGGACGTGGCTTTCTCGCAGGGCATCCTGCAGTCCTGCAGGGGAGAAGTGACCTTATTTGCATTTTTCTTGTTGAATTGCTGATGGGATTTCTGCAGCACGGCAGAGAAAATTCCTCCAGGAGCACATGGAAATATCACAGCACTAACGCAATATCCTTCAACTGCAGTCCTCTTCCTCAGCCGCCCCTTGCCCCGCACACTGCCGTCTGTCCAGCCAGCCAGCACTAAACAATGGCTGCGCTGCCCTCGCAGGTGGCTGGCGCCCTTGTGGGAGCAGGAGGCCACAGGTACTGTATGTAATGCCCAGCAACTAAACATTAAGGGTGGTTTAAATTCTCCTCTGTACCTCAGAAGCATTGAGGTTTCTCCATTCCTCATTTCCAGGACGATCTCTGCTCTTCCCTATGTGCTCCTGCCTTCCCTCCCCAGCCCTTTTGAAGCACAGAAGGACCTGCCTTCGCCCTGGACTTGCACATTTGAGCACTCCCTTCTAAGGTCAGCGTTCTGGATGTGAAGACCATGATTTTAGATGCTTCTATCAGGAGCGTTTTC
>NW_010425100.1:31314-42669 GCF_000710305.1 Buceros rhinoceros silvestris | reverse complement strand
CCAGCATGATGTCCTGCTCTAATTTCATCCTTAGATAATTAAACACTGAGCGTAGGAGCATTCAGCTCCTCAGCGGTGTTGTACGATGCAGCTGTGTAATATATTTAGGTATCTATAACTATATGAACCGCTTAGAACTCACTTCACAGAAGGCAACACGCCTTGGTTTCGTCCCACGAAGGAGGGCAAAATTCAGAATTTAATGTATAATATAACCTTTATTCTTTTTCCTCTAAACTCTTGGAAACTTACATAACAATCGTGCTTTAATTATGACACCATTTATAGACATTTAAAATGCATCTTAATTTATAAATATTTTACATTTGGTCCATAGAACAGGTTGCAATTTACTAAATAATACTGTACTCTTTTAAACAGGCTCTGTATATATTTTTGAATATGTATATATTACATATATATTTTTATATAGAGATAGATTTGCTTGGTGTTCAGATATTTCCTTATTGCAAAAAGCATATATGATCATACAATAATCTTTCTTTTTCAGGGCAAGTACTACAAAAAAGATACAGCTATTCACAGTTTACACACAGTAGTTCTACAACACTATTTTGTGCTCTATGATACGTTTGTACAGCTTTTTGCTAAAGAGCAGGTCTGTCAAACATCTGTCATAAGTGTTTACAATCAAACATTAAATACTGCATTTTTCTTAGAACAACATGGGACTGGAGTACATTAAACAATAAAGAGGAAGTCGGAATTGTTATCCTTAGTCTAATGAAATTCACAATTATGACGTGGAGGTGTAATGTTTCTGGAAGATGCGCGGGTTTCCTCTAATTCCCAAAGAGCTACAGGACTTTTGCGTTTCAGCTAGCGCCCTTTAGGACGGAGCTGAGATCTCATCATATTGTACAGTTGACGTATGAAACAGTTCAGAATCTACCAAACGTACTCTGAGATTGTATGATGCAGTTCGAGATACATGTGTATTGTATATATATTATTTCTACAATAATGTGCTTGACATTCTGAGAATAATACCTTATTGCAAGAACATGTTTGTCACCTTCAGACAAAAACAACGAAAAACCCAACATTCACAGTTAACATGTTTTTCACGGAGTAGTTCTACATAAATTGTGCTATCTAACAGTATACGTTGCACAAAAATTGGCTGAAAAGCATGTTTCATTGCACAGTTCTGTCACAGTCATTTACAATCAAACATCAACTACTGCAGTTTCCATCATCCTTTGTGTCTGTCGTATAGCTGCCAAACGAGAGATGCCGTACAGGGCCAACCGCTGCATTTCCCACACAGGGGAAGCTGCCAGGAGCGGGACGGGCTTTCTGGCTATGTAGCAAATGCAGACCGAGGCCAGGGTGGAGATTCTTCCATTAAATAGCTTTCCCTCACACCATCACCACAAATAACACAAAAATAAAAATAGAACTGCTCTCAAAGTGCTAACGATTCGTATTTGTAACTCGCTTGTTAGAAAAGGTTGAAGCCCTCGAACAGATTAAAAGAACAGTTGAGAATTAAACCCTAAACGGGACCTACAAGCATACACTTCAATCTTTAAGCCGTTGTTTTGGTTTCTATTTTGGTGGCAATACAGTAAGAGTAGAACAATAACAGTGTAATAAAAGCTCAAGTACTCTGGGCTTGAGTTGCAAATTCTTTGTATTTCTTTAAGTGCTGGGAATTGTTCAGAGCTCTTGGATATTTTGCTAAAAAACGTTAAAAGTCGTATTTTTGCCTTTAACAGCTGTGACTCGTGGCATTGATTCACAAAGGTAACGTTCTTTTGATGAGAAACGGAATATAGATATACTGGTACAGAGATCGGTGATGTTTGAAAGTTATCCTGGCAGGCTGCGTACAGACAGCGGTTACAGCCCGGCTAGGCTGCGTCGCCACCAACGGCCGATTATTGGCCCCGATCACCCTAATCTGCACTAGGAATGTTTATAAAGGCTGTGCCTGCTGTTTTGTGGGGGAAGTCTCTTCCCTCTCTCAAATGGCCTCGACTGGAATAAGTTTTAAGGGCAGACTTTTTCACTGGAAATCACTTGTTTACAAAATACTTCATTTCTTTTGTACAAAACCATTCCAAACTTAATTTTACTCCTGCAAAGTCAGAAATAACAGTCTCGGGATTCAGCGGTAAGAAATATCGATAAACTACTAAAAATCAGCAGCACAAAACTTCAAATCGTCGTGCTAAAAGGTAGATTTAAAAAGGTCTTGGCACATCAGTTTACAAATTCCAAGGTACGCAACTATCGTTGTGGAAGGATAAAAACATTAACAGTCTGTGGATTGCCAGAGAACACAAAAAACACTGTCAACATCTGAGCTCGCGCGGTGCTTGCATCATACCCATGGCGGTTCTTGTGGAGTGGAGATGACCTTTTTTCTTTTTTTTTCTTTTTTTTTGCCACTAGAGGTAGGTAATTATATTCTCAGACGTGAATTTGTGGTCATATTCAACCATATTTTTGTTTTTCTGGAGCGGTAGTGGTACTTTTATAACACAGACAGTTAGATGTAGGCTTCTTTGTTTGCGGAGTTGCTCTGTTGGGCCTGGTCTGGCCCATTTTCGGGATGAGTGATGTCTTCACTTGGCTGAATCATTACCTGGATGCGCTGTTTAAAGAACAACCATAAACGTGAGGCAGACAAAAAGCTGTTTTGGAGCTTGCTATGTTTTTCTTTAAGGGCAATCCTAAAACACTCCTGTTTGGGCTTTAGAGCTAGAATGACCCACGCTGGCTATCTCCCAAGGGACCAAAAAGGCAGCAAGCCACGTATGCTAACTCCACTTTTAGCTGTGCTCTCAACACAGCAGCAGGAGTTGAAAGCCACAGGCAAAATGGTAGATGCCACCAGGCGTTAACAGCCGAGCACGCCCATGGAAGGGAAACAAGGAGCGCCTGCAGCGTGGGGCAGATGAGGAGAGACTCTGCTGTGAGCCCACAGCTCATGCACAGAGGCTGCATCTCTGCAGTGGGCAGCAAGAACCCAAAGCGGGATCTCAGATGTGATGATGATCTCCCTATGGAGCAAAAGGGACTACAGGGCACAGGCTGCAGCTTCTGGGAGTTACCACCTCCAAGGATCCAACAGATAAAGCAGACTTGTATTTGAGATAATTTTATTTCTAGTCTACCTTTCCTAGTCCATTTGCATTGCCCAATCATGAAGCTCAGCTGCCTATCAAGAAAGAGAGCCCCGTTTTGCTCGCCAGGATCTTTGGCAGTGTAGGCTACTCTGATTATCTAGTGACCATTTGTCACTGCTTTCAAAAATGACACCTGAACCCACAGCAAGGCTGAGGTGAGGAACCTTTCCTGTGGTCTTAGAACTGCCTAAGAAGCAGCCATATTTCAGAGCAACAATTCTCCATTTGCACATAAATGTTTCCATAGGGGCAAGGGGAAGATATTCAAAATGTAGGAGCTCAGAACAAGCAGAAAAAAAAAGACCCAGAACTTTTTTTTGTAGACTACTTTGAAGTACCACTGACTCTTTTAAAACTTGAAGACAAATATTTGGATGACGATCTGAGCAATTCAGGAGGCATTGCTTGTCAATCCTGCTTAAGATCATCTGTCCCTTTGCAAAGATGGCTCTGTCAGCTGATTTTGGAATATTCCAGATATTCTGACAAATTTGTTTTGACAATCTTTGCTTCCCACAATTACAGAGGACAGAGATGTGTGCTTCCATACTTGTGCTGAAGAAGTGTCGGTTATGCACAGAATGAGATCACTGACTGGCGAGGGAAATGGGAAGATGCACCCAGATTAAAAATCATTAAGTGTGGCAATTGTAGATGATTCCTACGTGGCCAATAACCTCGTTAACATTTCACACGCCTTCAGCAGCATTTCCCTGAGGACATTAAAATGGGTTTAAGCCACACAACACCTCTCTCACATGGGAAGTTCATCCCCTTTTAACAACTGGAAGAAGGAGTTGGAGGAGCTAAGAGCACGGAAAAGGCCTCTGATGTTCTTCATGAAGTAACTGCCCACAGAGACCCCTGAAATAAAGACTAAAGGGAGGTGCAGCACAATCATACAATACGCTCCCAAGATTTTCTGTGTGCTTTCCCTCAGCTGCAGCAGAACAAGGTGGCTATTGTGACTTAGGACAGGGGTAATGCAGAACAGGAGCTCCAATTGTTGATCACGCTGTGGGGAGATGCTAAATAGGGTGACTGTAAGCAGACTTGTGGAAACCAAGAGCTGCGTGGGTTTAGTCCTAAGAGTTTGTTTCCAGTCCCTTAGTCGTGCCTTGATGCACGACAGCACGTCTTGCCTTAATAAGGACAAATTTACATATTTTGTAAACCACTGCTTTGTTTTCTAGGAGCAAAGTGTCTGCATCTGTCAAAGCCCAGAGATAAGGACCACATTTAGTGCGCAGAATTACGTTTAACAACAGATGGTACCAACACTGTCTTGTCTTTTGTCTGTTACTTGTCTGGATGTTTTTCAGCTCAGGGCCAAGCAAGCGAGGCCACAGGAAACATATAGTAGAAAATAACTGCCCAGCAATCTTTTATCCTGCAAGATGAAGTCAAGCAGTCAGGAAAAAGAGAGACTTACCTGTTTTAAGGAGCCTTTCAGGGTTAGAAACATATATGCCATATAGCCTGGTATCAGCACCATAGAAGACAAAGCCATGAACCAGCCAACCCCTTGGCCCCACTTCGGGAAAACGTAACTTCCCATTGTGAGCGGAGTCATCTGGACAGCACTGAAGATGAACACTCCCTGCAAAACACAGCGGAGAAGATTTGGATGAGATTCCCAGAGTGTTCCGTGTTCAAGAGTTATTCTGGATTAGTCCTCAAGCCTGCCTTCACATCCCGGCAAGGAGAAAAGGGTTCCTTTGGTCCCTAGTGATGGCTGCTGGGCACCAGCTCGTAGAAGGGGCCTGAGGGTCAGTCTTCCAGCTGGAGGTGGCAGGAAACAGGCAAGTGTCAGCACACTGCACTGACGGATTTCCTGCTCGGGTAACGGGACTACAATTCTGGAATGGTTCGTTTCCACTCACACTCTTACTGGAACGGTAGTATCAGCACTGGTCAGCAACAGACTCCCAGAGCCGCTGAATGAGAAACGTCCTTTAAAGCCCAGCTCTCTGTCTTTAAAGCCCCTCCTATCACCACCCAGAGGCTTTACTCCTGTTCAGATCCTCTGGACACACTCAAAATGGGAGATGAGGGCAGTCAGAACAGAACCTGCGGTTCAGTCAGTGACCACAGACGTGTCTGTGTATCAGATCTCATCCCACGAAATTCAAAAGCCACTTTGAAATTTTCAGCATCTGGAGATGAGGAGATAGTTTCCTGGAAGCCTCTTACCAAAATGGATGTTAATGTTTCAGCACTATATTTCCACATACGCGACCTGCATCTCAGATGACCCAGGAATGCTGGTACAGGGTACTAGCAGAGCCCTCAGATAACCTCCTCGAAATCGGAGGGAGGGGGCTGTTGGGAAAGGCGGGGGTCCCGGGCAATAACACCACGTGTACCTGCATACCACTGATCAGCAGCACCCAGGGGTGGCTTTTGTGGTGATTGCAAACAGATGGCCTGCAAACACAGTAAATTTATCTTTACATTCCCAAGGGAGACTCCTGGCCTTGCCTGTGTCTAAGGTCTAACCCAGCCTGGGGAGAGACAAATCGAGGAACCCTCAAGATAAACACATTTCTGTGCCTCTCTTTAGTGCTCTTCATTTGCTTTTCAGGAATACCAGAGAAACCTCAGCAAGTGAGAAGTACTGTGTCACGTGCAATAGTGTCTACTTGAGTACAGTTTTTATTTACCATCGGGGCTGACTAGTAGCAAATTTACATTTCTTTGCTTATTATTTCACAATGTGCTGTATGGGCTTAACTGGATGAAGGATTTTTTGACATTGCACAAGGCTTCTTTCCTTAGGGCACAGGCTTCCTTTAATGGCACTGGGTTTTGACTATTGCCTTCAAAGGAATCGCTCAAATCCTCACAAAAGGAATGAGGCCAGAGTTAATATGAACCTGTGGGGTTGGGAATGACAACGTTGTAGTACATAGGCCACCTCATTTACATCCTTGGGATCATAGAATAAAAGTTGGTTCCTTACTGCCACAATGATAGGAGTGAAAAATGACCAGCAGAGTTTCCACCAGATGCAGGGTCTGTATCCCACCATCTCTTGGATGTTGTCATAAAATCTATTAACACCTAAACACAGAAATAAGAAACAGTATAGAAACACAGCAGATAGTCAATGCAATTGAAAGCTCTATGGTTTTGAGAGACACCGTCGTAAATGATGAGGTATATTTGGGAGCTCTGTACAGACCCCAATGTAACTTCTCACCTATCTGAATGGGAGAGGAATGTGCCAACTCAGAAGCACCATGAATCATTTGTTCTCATTCTTCCACATCATAATTAATTAATGAGCCACTATCAAACTTACTCCCATGCAAAGGCTGAGGAAGTCTGTACATCTGAAGGTCAGATGCAACAAGTGCCCTTGGTTAATTTGAACTAAGTCTTATTAAAACAAGAGATTTAGAAGATAATTTACAAATTAAATTTAAACCCCGCGAACCCATTCTAGCATTAACCAGCTCCACTCTGTGTGGATACAGGCACACTGTAGGCATGCAGAACTGAGTATAAAATCAAAGAGCAGACCCGCTGCTGCTGTTGCACCATCACCTTCTAAAAGGTCTATCATATTACTGATAACTTTTATTTCTTCATTGTTTAGCTGGTGTATTTTTCCATTCACATTTGTTGGATTCATTCATTCTCTCCCCTGTAATGTGCTGTTCCACCCTCTTATGCCCATTAAGAGACAGCAGAAAGACTCCAGTCATCTTGCTGTGAATCAGTTTGGTAATAGAAGCTGAAGTCCCTCAGTTATCATGGGAGCAGCCCCTTGGACGAGCTAACACAGAACTAAGGTGAAGTGCACAAATGCTCTGGCCAGAATGTGGTAGGAGTTTGTTAATCCTTATACGCAGAGCTCATCAGTCCAGACTTCTGGGTGCTTTAGGGCAATCACACAAGACACAACTGAGCAAGGAGCCTGGCTCTCAGCCAGAGGCATTTCTGGAAATGAAACACTACAAAGTCCAAAGGACCTAAGTCATTATGTGGAGAACAGCAGTACCTAATACCTCTGAAGATCCAGGCTTGCCAAGGATGGGAGATGGAAAAACAGAGGGAGGTGTCACCTATTTAGCACTTGTGAAACACTCAGCACCTAATGACTTCCAGGCCAAAGCACAGGGTGTTTTAAAGAGGCAGAAGTACCTTCAACAAGCCAGCTCTGAGCCCTCAGTAGAATTATACGCCTATAAACCAAGGCCAGCTTCAGTTCCACCTTCAGCATTTGCACACACAGAAGAACAAATCAGAAGGTGAAGTATCCTTATGATGTGCAAAACTTATAGACAAAATAAAACATATTGTTTACCATAGCACCAGGATATCGAGATGCACTCAAAGAATACAAGGAACAAGAGGCTCATTCCACTAGCAGAATAGTAGTCAAAAAGCTTAAACACATAGATTCCACCCTAAAACATATAAGAAGGAATTGTTAGAATAAATCATAAGGACTCCGAAGTCAAGAGAGATTAAAATGCAAACTACAAACAGTGGCGAATAGGTTAGGGACATATTAACGTGAATTAAAGTTAACAGGTTAAAGTCTTACGACGCTTGAGGTCCATACTGGCAAAAATTGGATTAATGCTAGAATTCAATTAACTGGTTTAATTTTCCTTTTTGCTCAGTATTCCAGTCATTTCCCTCAGATAGGTTGCAGTCTAGCGGATGACAGGAGGCAGCGGAGATCATGCCTACCCTTCTTGGACTGCCAGACAGACTGCAGAGGTGGGTATTTTCTTGTCACCTGAATCACAAAGCAGAACAAATGGCATCCACAGGCGTTTTACATGTGTAAGTGAATGTCTGCTGCCTGAACTCCTCAGAGAGCGGTGACGATAGATCCCTGCCACTGCAATGGTTTGCAATGATTCCCGGCTGGTGTGAGGGAAGGGAGCAATAAACCAGTTGCTGTATGTCAGACCGCACCCCTCTACCAAACATACCTGAGTGATATTGGACAGCCCTATCAGGTAGGAAACAATGCATACAACAGCAATGAAGATTTCCCTTCGATTGCGTAGCAGCTTCGGAAATTCATCCACCAAAGCCGTTATGAATCCTTCCACAGTGCAGAACTGCAAGTAAAGTTAGACATAAAATACAGCGTAAAGCACTACAACAGCAGGTTTACAGTTAGGGGAGGAGTTTTCAACAGTACCCATCACTGGCCTAAGGCTGCAGCCATAAAAAGATAAAAAAAGTTCACTTCAGTGCAAACAGTGCTTCTAAAAAGCCTCTGTTTTGTCTAAAAGGATCTGTGCAAAAAGATTTCCAGCAGAAAAACCCTCAAAATTCTGAACTATGTTCATAAAGCACATGCTGAAGGTCATAAAGAGCTCGTTCTTGTGATGGAAGATAATACACCTCCAGCTGGAGGCTTCAGGGTGAAGGTTGAAGACACAAGATTGATTCTCATAACAAATCAAATACTTTTTGTATCTCCAGAAAGGATTTTTGCTGAGGATGATGTAGTCCTCCAAATGGAAAGCATGGCCATACCTGATGATTTTCTGTATGCATATATTCAAAATAAAAGTTACCATTATGATGGCTGAAATAATGCAAAACAGAATGCACGTAAAGTTGTACTAATTTCCAACAGCGCAATCCGAATTTAACCAATAGTTACTGTTCCTATAAATAGTGTATGAAATGTTTCACTGATAGATCAAAAATGAAGCACGCATGACAGCCTGTAGGTATATTTTTTTTTATAATATTAGACTACCTTCCTCAGCTGTTAGTTGCCTAGAGACAAGTTCTTTCAAGAATATTTTTGACCCGATTAATTTGACAGTAGTTTCCCCCCAGATTGAGCAGTAGGTTTTAATGTCAAGCCTGAAGTTTATAGAAAAACAAAGAAATAGAAAACATAGTATTTCAGCTTCCTTTCATGTTGCAGGAAAAAATGTCCTCTTGTATTCTGGATCACAGGCTAAAATCAACTTGGATTTATAGAAAATGATAGATCTTCTCTACTGGAAGACTAGTAGAGCAGTAAACTAGTAATTCTCCTGCTCCTTTATGTGCCGTGCAGACGGTGCTCATACCTGTAAGGTGCTGCTTTGGCTACGGCAAATTGGGTGATGGCAAGGAGATGAATATGCCTGCCAGAGACTGGTCACAGACACGTGACCAAAACATTTCGGCTGGCAGAAGGGACTTCCCTGACAAAGTCCTCAAGCTCTGCTTTGTAAAGCGCGGCAGGAGCTTTCTTTAGTGCTTAAACCAGAGTTGCTACCTGTATTAAAATCACTACCAATTGACGGATGCTTTGGTTGGACATAGTCCTTCCTGGCAGGTGAAGTGCTTGTTCTTGTTCTGGGTGCTTTTTGGTACATTTTGCAGTAATTCTTTTAAGGATTGTGTGACTCAGTTATTTAAGCTGGACAGTAACTCTGGCGAATACCTTATTTGGCTGTGCAAAACCCCTCTAGGCTGTGCCTTCCCATTCATTTCCAGTTGTCAGACACCATCTCAGCTGGGGCCTGAGCCAATGAAGTTTTGACCCTCACCATTGGGAAGTGATTTCAGAGCACGCTAAAAAGCAGAACATCCTCAGTAATGAGCTTTCTGAATTTGCTCTTGACGTTCATATGCTTAAAATGAAATGCATGCTGCATCTTTCTGCTCCATGTGTTAAGTTCTGAAGTCACCTTTCAGAAATATTTGTGGCATCTAAATCTTGTAAAGCACATCCCAGTATCTCCTACGTTGATGGACATTGCAAAGGTATTTTTAATGTTGCGATTGAAGGGTTAAAATTTCAGAGAAAGTTGCTTTTGTCTGCAGAATAAATCTTCCCCTCATTTTGTATATGCTTCCACCAGCTCAGGAGAAAGCAAAAGTATCTTAATAGAGGTTTTTTTACTAC
This sequence comes from Buceros rhinoceros silvestris, assembly GCF_000710305.1. Classification (NCBI taxonomy): domain Eukaryota; kingdom Metazoa; phylum Chordata; class Aves; order Bucerotiformes; family Bucerotidae; genus Buceros; species Buceros rhinoceros. The sequence continues at coordinate 32,628 of NW_010425100.1, read as the reverse complement.
CTCAGGCTTCTTGAACCCCTCTCTTTCGTTAGTCCCTCCTATTATTTATCTGACTATTCCAGAAACCAGTCTGCACCACCAACAGCTGGCAGGGCAGAACGCACACAGAGAGGCCAACCTTGTACCATACACTTGCAGAAAACATCTTTGTTATTACACCTTTACACCAGTTTTACCTGACTGTCAATTCCCAGCATAAGCAACATGGAGAAGAACAGTATTGCCCACAGAGGAGAAATGGGTAACTGCGTCACTGCTTCTGGGTAAGCTAGAAATGCCAGTCCAGGGCCTGCGAGGAGAAAGAGGAGAGAAGGTGTCAGTGTGGTGGATCGGGTGCAGTGATTATTTGCTCCTGTTGATGCACAGGTTTTAGATGCATTCAAATGACTCTGCCATGGATGTGGCATCTGACCAGGGACTTCAGCTTCATCAGTGTTCCCTGGCCAAGAAGTCAGCGCGTGTATCTTGCTTTTGAAAGGAACCAACCAAAACGAAAGAAAACACCACCAAAACCCCCAAACCAGTGAACCAACCAAGCAAAACACTAGATGCAGCTCAGAAGCTGCTCCCAAGAGACCCTTCCGAACAGCAAAGACAGGGAATGTTTGCCTTAGCTGGGATTACGTCTTCAGGTACCGAGCAGCTTTCTCTCCCTCTCAGGTATTGACACTGCAGTCTTCTGCTTTCCACCAGGTAGTTCAGAAGAAGCTTTTACTAATGTTGTCTGGTTTACAGAGCTGTAAACACGCAAAACAACGCCTCTCATGGTGCTAAAATAAAGCAACAGTTTCTGAGGCTGCAAGAAGAACTAGAAGCCTTAATTAGAAGGTCTAATTTCTAAATATCCTTTTTAAATAATGGTCACAAGAGGTCATCTTTCAGGAGTCTATTATCTTAGGTACCTTAAAATGTGTTTAGGAGCTTATTCTGATACATAAATATTGTTCTGTTCGCAGGCATCATCTTTATTAGCTATATCTGTACCAAATCATAAATCCAACAACCTTATTTCACACACCACTGACTTTCCACAGCCTTTTCAGACAACAGCATGTGCCATCGTAATTCTTTGGCCAATTTATTGGTATGTTAGCTTATTGATGATTAATTTTAGGGCTTAAATTCCCTACTTTTCTAACTAATGCAGCATTTCATCAATGGCATATGTTTGCCAGCATAGCAAGACGTTATTTTGTCCACTGGTGACTTCCAAACAAGCTCTCAGTTACCAGATCCCTCCCTGTGGCCAGCACTGCTGGGTGCAGATCCTTGGGTGGGTGGGGGTCACCATCTGCTCTGCCACTTCAGGCTTTT
>NW_010425100.1:0-31219 GCF_000710305.1 Buceros rhinoceros silvestris | reverse complement strand
AACAGACAAGGAACTGCCAAGAACTCCAGAATCCTTCCAGGGAAATCTTACTGCCCTCAGTAAAACAATTTTCATAATCAAGGGTCCCAGAAAGCTGGCTGATAGCTGCAGGGCTGAACATGTGAGAAATGGATCTGCCTCAAAGGGGAAACAGTAAAAGGAATTGGAAAACTTTGCTCAGTTGGAGAATACAGGCTCCAAAGCCATAACGATCATCATTCCTTCCTTCAGTTTGCTTCTAGAAATTTCAGTAGCAAGAGGCTCATAATCTGATGTCACAGCTAAGCGAACTGTGCTGCCACCCATTGTAAATGCGTTCCCCGTAAGCAGCGTCTGTTAGTATCCATTGCACCAGCCCAAGGTGCATCCCTGGCTGACCACCCTCTGCACCAAAGGCTGGAGAGCACTAGGCAGACTGGTGCTGCCTTGAGAGGTTTGAGATGATGCTCTCCCTTTTTTCAGTCAGGAAGGGTGACTGATATGACAGGGAGCTGAGGAACATTGGAAAGGCAGGAGGTTTTGAACGGTTACCTGAAGCAGTTGGATACAACGTACAAACAAAAAATAGCTGATGCCACAGAACAGCTTAGAGAATGATATATTGGATACCTGATGCTGCAACGTCTGCAATAGGCCTCTTAGTGACATTAGCCATGAATCCCACAATGGAGAAGATGACAAAGCCAGCAAACATGCTCGTGCATGAGTTTATGCAGCACACTATGATGGAGTCCCTGAAATAAAGGTAAGGTGCTTTCAGCAGCAGGTAAAACAATGTTCCTGTTCATCAGTACATTACCCTTTTTCCTGAGGAAAGATTGCATGGTTTAGGATTACAGATTGGGGTTCCTTTTCATGCTGGACAAGTCATGCTGTCTCTCCCATTAGTGTAAATGCAGTTATACATCTTAGTCCCAGTTAGAGCTAACATTAAACACTCAGATCCAAGATTAGACTTTATTGCAATGGTATAGTACACACAAAGGCAGGATCCGGCTCCAGCCGAGGCAGGGAAGTGCTGCTGAAACACGGGCAGCCATCTGCTTACCTGTAAACATTATTGTGGAAAGGGTTGTAACTTCCAAGGGCAATCAGGGAACCAAGACCCAAACCATAGGAGAAGAAAATCTGTGTGGCAGCATCCAGCCAAACCTGATTGCAGGAAATAATTTTTTTAAAAATCTGTTTCTGCACTTGAGGAGCAGGTCATAGGTCTGAAAGGTGAACAGTTAGCAGTGAAACTTCTGTTTACAAGGATTGAATATTTACCTCAGAGTCTGAAAGCTTACTGAAGTTGGGAGTTATATAGAATAAAATGCCTTCCTTTGCTCCAGGTAGTGTTACCCCACGGAAGAACAAGATAAGCAGCATAACATAGGGATAAGTAGCAGAGAAATATACCACCTGATGTGAAGAAACAAGACATTGTAAGTGTGGAAGGAAGAACGATCTGTGCTCGTTAACACTTCAGAAAATATTTGTTCCCTAAAAACACTGCAGCAGCAATGGAGGCTGACTCAAAATGGAAGCAGTTCTCAATGGCAGAGCTTGGTGTGGCGAGGGGAACACCTGCTGCAGAATGCCCTCACCCCATGTCCACCCGCCAGGTGGCTGTGGCCAATTTTCCTGGAGGTGGAGTATAGTGGACTGGAATATCTTTGCCCAAGGGGCTTATGCTTTTCTTTGTCTGTATTCAACGAGGGGAGCTCCCAAAGGCACAAGGTTCACAGTACAGCGCTCAGCCCGTAGAACATTTCCTAGTTTATTTCTCATCTCTCAAACAGTTGCTCTCGTACTGTTGGCACTCTCCTCATCTAGGTTATGATAGACAGGGTCCTACTCTCTTGCCTCTTCAAAAGCCCTATCAAAAGACACTACAAAGTCAGACTCCAAAGAAATAAAACCAGTCCTTTTTCTACCACCTTCCTTCCAGGTAGAAGAACGGTTTGGTCCGAGCTCAACCAGACCATGTTCAGTACGCAGCTTGGAGTGGGTCACAACTACAAGCATCTTGTCGAAGCTAACAACTCACTCTTTCAGCGTAAAAAATTCTCGTTCTCCATAGGAGACCTGAGTCTTATAACCTAGGACTTTGGCTGCCATTTTGGGGAGTGAGAAGGCTCTACACCAATGGCAGGTACCGTGGCCCTTTCATTCCTGGAGAAAGGTCTGTCCATAATTTCCTTTCATTCATTAGTCAATCCTATTTTGCACTCAGGAGCCAGTCAGGCTCCCAAAAGCACAGCTCATGAGCATGCCTGTGGCAAGAACCACCTCCCAGTTACAGAGGAGCCAGCTCTTTCAGAAACACGGTGCTCTACCAATTCAAGAACGAATGAACTTAAATGCCCCACAGAGCTATTCCAGCAAAACTGTCCCCCGTGCCTCTTACCTCAAGAATTTTCAGAATATTTGTGTAAAACGGGCATTTTTAACTGGAAGGTATTTACAGTACTTTTTAATCTTACCTTTCCGGTCCAGCCTACCCCCTTCCAGATACAAAAGTACACCAGAATCCAGGCAATTGCTAGAGTAATCGCTAGCGGCCATCGGATTTGCCCTGGTTTTTCCAATCCATCAGTCATTTGGTGCATGTTGCGTCTAGAATAAGCCAACAGAATGGTGCATTTGACAACTCATTCAGAACATAAGTGTATGGGTGATAACAAGCATATGTACAGGAAAGGTATAGAGGAAAATCATCAGCTTACTCCCAGAATTCAACCACGGCACTTGTCATGTTGGTGGTGTTTGCTAAGGTATAATTGGAGAAGCAGCGGTCAGTGTTCCAGGGATTCTCACAGTGCTTCCAAGGAAGAGTCTGTTTGAGAAAGAGAGAGAAAAAGCCTGAACAGTCAAACACTTTTAAATTAAGCATTACCTCAGGTATCCCTTGACTAGAAGTGACAGTTGTGTGCAGAACTAGTATGTTCTGAATTAGCTGTTACATTAAGTTATCTTTTGGGAATTCTGAGAAGCAGAACCACTTTCCACATGATGTCCAAAGAATGAATTTCATTTAGATACAACTTAGACATTCTTCTGATAGCCAGGTTGTGGAAAACCCTCTCAGAAAATGTTGTATCAGGACATTGCATGTTTTAAACACGAGGATAAGAGGCTTCCAGGGAGTTGGAAGTCAACATTCTCCTCATCTGGGCCAGTGCACCATTTCTAGACTATGACCTTTCACGTCAATAACAAATCTGAGGATAACAAAAAAAGAAACGATCGTGTCATTCCCAGACAGTAATTAATGCAAATTTGGTCAAAGGACAATTCTTTAAAGCTGAGCACAAGCAAGCACGAACAAAATTTGTGGAAGAGGCAACAATTGAAAAACAATGCATTAATTACTGAGACTGATGTAAGACTGCTTCCTCAGATGGCCAAACCCCACAAAGCAGACAAGTCCTACTCAGCTGATGAATCACCCTCGAGAGGAAAAAAGAGGCAGCTAAAATTAAAGTTAAAATGAAAGAAAACAAAGCAAAAATAACCATAATGAATGAAGTTCAGAGCTAATCAAACCACAGACCTTCCACTCCATGGGGATTTCTTTAATAAACTCCTCCACCATTAAACCACAATTGCAATGATACTATTTCCCGTTTGTGTGACTGCTACTGAAGAAAAAACCCCTGTTAATTATATGTTAGACTAAATGAGCGGTCTGTAGGCTCAAAGGCAAAGGCATCCTGGGACTCTCGTTAGCCCTGCCAGGGCCAGGAGACCGAAGCTGGATCATGACCTGCAGCTGCCTGGCAGGTGAGCAGAGAAGCCAGCAGACATGTGCGATAAAAGGGCAGGGAATAAGTGAAACTAGGAGGGTACAGATAAAAGAGCTGTGGCTCTGGGGATTAAAATGAGGGCATTTAAACAAATTGGTAAAAAAGAGAAGCCTGTGGCTCCAAAATAGCCTATTATTAGGTTTCTTGCTGGCATCCCTGGAATAGGATATTTCACAGATTTCTATTCTGCATTTCTTGGAGAAAAAAAAAAGAGGGATTTTTACAAAATAGTTCTCCTTTAGTAAGAAAAGGCTTATCTCACTGATTTCAGTGCGTTTTGTGATAACCTCACACCTTTAAGGTGAGACAGATTGGTCAGATGAAACAGCCTCACGTTGCTCCAGGGGAGATTTAGGTTGGACAGAAGGAACAGTTTCTTCCCCGAAAAGATTGTGAAGGCCTGTCCCAGGCTGCCCAGGCAGTGGTGGAGTCCCCGTCCCTGGAGAGGTTTCACAGACATGTTGATACGGTGTGAGTGACAGGGGTCAGTGGTGACCTGGCAGTGCTGGGGGAATGGGGGGGACTTAAAGAGCTCTTCCAACCAAATTGACTCTGATGCTACATCCCTTTGCTTTACATTCAAACAATTCAGCATCCCCTGCCCCTCCCGCACTTACAGTGGTAAAGGAATTATACAGGTAGTATATGGCCCATGAAATAATCACAATGTAGTAAATATTTAGCCAAAAGGAGAGGACTGCGGCGGCTAGTCCCACACCTGGACAGAAAACAAAGAGAAAACAGAGAAGGTAACTTTTACTAATGTTTGCACAAGTGCCAGTTGAAAAGCTGCAGTTCTGAAGGACAAACAACATTTGGGGCAGACACCATTTAGAGAACTGTGTGGAAGCCAAGCTGAAAGTTTAGGAGTACCGTTAGAGAATGGTCACTAAACTGAGTGATAGTTCAGCCGTCCAGGAACGGGATCACAGTGCCCAGTTGCCTGGGCGCTGCAGTAAGCAGCCACAGTTGCTGCAGCGATTTTACAGGCGTTTATTTCCAGGGAAAAGAGCTAAATCAGCTCGTTCTCGGAAACAGCAGTGCTGCAGAAACTCATGCATCTGCCAGAGTATGAGTGACACCACCAGCTACCCAATGAGGACATTGATCAAAGGGTGTGAAGCTTAGTGTACATTATTATGTCCCCTCAGACTAAAGCAATGTCAAGGGTTCCACGATGACAACCCCTTCTCTTCTGCTCCGCACGGAGACTTCAGGGGTATTTTAAAGTATTCAGGCTGGTGACAGTTGTCACAGGACACTAAGCAGGAGCAAGTGCTCAAAATAATCGGTATAATGCAAAGGAGGATCTGTACTTTGCTTGGTGCCACCTACCAACATCGGGAACTGCAGCAAAGTATAAAGCACTCACCCAAGAGAAACATTCTCATCTTGCTGGGTTTCCCCAGTACAAGATTTTCTAGAACAAAATCCACTTGAAACAAACCTTTAGCTCTCCCTGTTCTAACTGTCAGTCCTGTGAGTGTGGAGTATTTTGTAACTCGATGTGTAATTTCTTCCTCTTCTGGCCCAGGAGTCAGCTCAAGGGCTCTTAAGAGTTAAAAGATTTAGGACAAGAGGGAGTAAAGTACAGTCTGTGAGGTCTGGGGGTCTGTGCACAATCTACATTAAAATCTCGAGTTCTAGCAATGATAAACCTCAAGCTAGCTTAAAATCTAAGTGTGGAGTGAGCTTGAGCGAATCAGTATGAGATTGCCCTCTTTGAAGTGTCTGGCCTTTGAATTCCAATAAGAACAACAGGAGCTACAAACCTCTGTGACCTTGACTCGAACCGTTGACCAAACTGCAGTGAGCAGAGATCCACCCCTGCTCAGACATACATCGCTAGCTTTAAAATGCTACTTTGAATAGTCTTTACACAGTTCCCAACAGCAACCACCACAAAAATCAAGGTTTTTGAAGTTCAAAAATGAGTTTTTTGGGATTCTAATGTCTAACTCTTGCTATTTTTTTAACAGGGAATGAATAATGCCCTACTGTGTTTCAAAATTGTTGTTAACACCTCAGAAAGTTAGGGAGTTTGGTACAAAATTATGTAATTAAGTAAAAAAACAGAGGCACAAAGAAACGTTCTTGCCCCGTTCCTTGGTGCCACTTAGGAGCCAATGGAACATAGTCCAACTTCACACCATACCTTTGAACATTGGAGCAAGCTTCCATACTCCAAGGCCTCCTATAGATGTGTACTGACCAAGGGAACACTCCAGGAGAAACAGTGGCACTCCAGCAAAAATTAAAGTAAGGAAATAGGGAATCAGGAATGCACCTAAAAAGAAATAAGGCTGTTACAGTGTGGGAAAACACTGCGATTTTCCACTGTTTACATCCCTACTATAACATGAGGAAAAACCCACATTTTTTTCCTCTTAAGTGTAACTTTTTAAAAAAGTTAGTGGAAAAGACATGAGATACTGGTTTGGAAGCATACAAGAGGTGCAAATAAGGGTGAATTTATCTCTCCTCACCATTTAAATATTTTCTGTTTAAGTAAAACGCTAAAATCCAAAAGATTGTGTATTTTGTTGCCTTCACCTAACAGAGGAGCATGCAGATAGCATGAAGGCTTTAAACAGAGCTGGCTGCTTTCCTGCCAGAGTCAGCCTTTTATGTTAAGCTCAGCATCAGTATCACAAGCCATATGCAATCCTCTCAAGACTCAAACCGACAGAGTGGGCTCTGAAGGGTCGGAGGGCAACGTGCTTTAGTTCTGCTTTAATGGTCTCCTCAGAGCACCTGCCAACTGGAAGATAGAATAAACACCAGAGCAGACCTCAAAGCAGAGCTCTGCACTCCAAAATTGCTCCAACCCTCTTGGAAAAAGAAACCAAACAAGAAGCCAAAACCAAAACAACCCACCTATGACAACAAAGCCGTTAAAACCCAGTTGTATTTTACTGTTAATTTTTGTGATGAATTCTAATATATGAATACATTGGAGGTTGTAAGAATGAAACTGCAATCATACCTCCACCATTCTTGCCACAAAGGTATGGAAATCGCCACACATTCCCTAAGCCAATGGCATAACCTACACAGGACATAAGAAAGTCAAATTTTCCTTTCCAGGTATCTCGGTCTGGAAGATCCGTCTTCTTCTTCTGCACTTTTACTACCAAAGTTTTAGGCTTGTCATTGGTGATGGATGCATCCAGTTCTGTGGAGATCTGTCCGTCTGCCACTTTGGTGCCATTCGTTGCCATGTCTCTGGGTTTGGCTGGAGAGGCTCTGGCGGCAGCCGGGCGGGAGATCTCAGCACCAGTCCACGTCGACAGCAGCTTTGCGGCTCACGGTCACCCAACTGGGGAGGCACAGCTTCAGTAGGGAAACACAGCAAACCTTCTACACCACCAGAGCGACGCCAGGGTGGTTTGTGAGCTAGTTCACAAGCCAGTAGCAGCTTCTGGATCAACCTGGAAAACACAAGACCACAGAATTCAGAATTGCTTCAGCAGTACTTTGGGCTTTGCAAGGCAGGTGTCTCACCGAAGAGCTTGGCTTTTTCCTTAGTGACTCAGTAGGAAGCAGGGCAGAACTAACACAGCCCCCAAAACAATCCCTAAGCCACAGTTACTAATTTTTCCCCCCATAGATCTCTTACGAGTCTACAAAACCAAAACAGCTCTGACTGCAGCTCTATGTTGTACGTCGCACACAGCCCAGATGAGATACACGTACATAGGTACAAAGAGAAACGTTTGACTGAGCTTCAATGAGAAGCACTGTAAAAATCACTCCTCGGTTGCTATTTCCTGCACCTTTTCAAACTATTACTGGTACTATATAAATTTTCAAAATCCAAATAAAGAAAGGGAAAACCAAGGAAAGAAACACGCTTTCTGAAAGACGACCTGGGATATTTCAGTCAGCTCTGAAGCACGTGTGTCTTCTGCAAACTTCCACACTCTGCTTCGATGGTAAAGAACACAGTGAGCCTCTGGTATGTCCACGCGTGACCGATTTACTGCGGAGTTCCTCTTATTAACTGCTTTTACCACACACCGGTCACTCGTCCTCAAACCAGAGATGGCAGCAAATGAAACACTTGCCAGGGTGAAGCTACACCTTACAACACGATGGCCATGAGCTCATGCGAACCTCAACAATAGTTTTATTTGTTCTAAATTTTATTTTAAAAGATTTCAGGAGAGGTACAGTAAGGTTATTAGTCAATCACTTCTGATCATAATTATGTTAAAAGAAACATAAACCCATGCAAAGATGCTGTTATAAACTGTTTTTCTTCAACTTCTCCTTCCAGCTCACTGCATGATTATACAGCTTAAGGCCACATCCAACAATTTAAAAAAAAAAAAAAATCAAGTTTTCTGTTGGAAGCTGTAGCTTTGCTGGGGTGAGGACAGAAACAAGGATCATTCCTGTAACCTTCCTCTGTGCCACACCAAGGTGGGACTCCCAGAGGGAAGCTCCAGCTTGGTACTTTCACATCTCAAGTCCTTCCGTGTCCAGCTATCTCCCTTCATAAATCTGTGGACTTCATTTCCCGTATTTTGACTCAGGCCCATCCAATGTTGTGTGTTAATAAACGCCATTCCTGGCTGCGGGCAGAAGTTTGAGCAGTTCAAGTAATGCATCTCCTGAAGCATGAGGAAGCGTGTTGGCAAAACGCTGAGGCTGGATTGAGATCACAGTGAAGCTTTGCGCTGCCCGCACACTTGCCTGTGCGTGGATGGGGCAGAGCTCCAGGAGAGCGCTACCCAAGGGTTGCCAGCCCCACCTGCTGATGAAGGCACAGAACTGGAAGTGGTTCTCTCCAGCCAACACAGGCTGCATGAAGCTGTGGGTCAGCAGGTTGTTCCAGTGCTTGGACAAACAGGCCCTGGACTAGATTGGCTTTTATTGTTGGGTCTGTGCTTGATCATCAGCTGGAGTTTCCAAGTGCTGGAAGAAGCTGAGTGGAGGATGAGTGCAAAAAGAAACCTAAAACCACGTAAAAGCCCCCAAATAAGCCAGTGCCATGTAGAGAGATACATATGTATGTGTATCTCATTTGACTCGTAATGAGGGAGAAACTCATTCTCACAGCTGCCACTCCAGGAAAGGACCTGTGCTGAACCTCAGGACTCCACCACCAAGCCAGCAGGAAGACAGATTCACCCTCCCATACCCACAGCCAGGCTCTGCAGGCGAGTGCTGGTCACAGAGCCTGCCCTTGCTCCTCCAGCCCTGCCAGACTCCGCTGAACGAAGCGAGTACTTCAGTCCAGAGTAGGAGTTCATGACAAACGGGAGGGTTAGTTAGAAAATCTTCATGAATACAATATGCTCAACTTACTCATCAATGATTGGCAAGAAGGGATAAAGTGAACCTTTGGCAACAATACAAAGCTGGGAGGGGTGGCTGACAGACCAGAAGGTGCCACTCAGTGAGACCCGGACAGGTGGGAGAGTTCGGCAGAGAGGGACCAAATGAAGTTCAACAAGGGCAAGTGTAGGGTCCTGCAACTAGGGAGGAGTAACTCCCTGCTCCAGCATGGGTCAGGGGTTGTTACATAAAATGCTAAAACTCAGCAGAGGCTTGTTCCGAGATGATGGATGTGGGGACTGACCAGTTTGCATCAGTCCTGCCCCATCACTGCTGATGCCATTATTCCATTTGGAGACCACACTGGGTGATTTTCCAGGCAGTAGTGTCAGTGCATGGACATTTGTGCATCTATGGTGATAGAGCAAGTTAGTATCAGACAACAAATCAATGCTTGTATTCCATAGGCTTGAAAGTTGGGGTTTTTCCATGCTATGAAACCTGTTATTTCCAAGCCTAATAAATACTTTCTAGCCTCCAATCCATATTCTTCATACACAGTAGTACTTAAAAAATGATGGCTTATGTACAGCGGTCTAGAAGAACTGGTGGTACAGCAGTAGAGGTCCTCGGTACTCGTTCTAATCTGATTAGGCAATATTCCGCAGCACTGGGATTTAACTTTAAAATTGGTCTGACATGGGATGGGACAGAAAGACACTTATGTAAGCTCTGCACATTTGGCCTGAGCAAAATGAAATACAAATTGTTGCTGTCAGCCATCAGAGCACGTATGACACTCGCTAGGCAATGCTATGCTTTGTGGGAAGATGGAGAGATCTTTAAAATAAGTCGCTCTGCTCCCCCAGTTCCTTCAGGCCAACACTGAGCGTGCTAGGAAGGGCACAGCAGCTTCCCACCACATTCCTTGGTGCACAATAGAGCTTCCTTGACTTCAGTTACTAGGGTTGCTCAGCCAAGAGGAGAAAGTCCTCTAAACCAGGGTCTTGGCTACCATCTGGTTGTCCCGCACCACCAGCACGTTAGAGAAGAATGGCTTGAGAGCGCCAAGCACACATAGCAGCCAAGGTAATAAGCACAACCAGGGAAACTGGAACAAAGAGAGTGCCACTTAATTAATAAAAGCATTTCTCTCTCTCCTGGTCTGCACAAAAGTGGATTTGAAGAGTTTAGAACTGGCTGCATAAAATGAAAGTGAACAGCAATATTACTATCATCTTTCACAAGTGATATCAAAAGGCAGTAAAGAATAGTTCAGAAGCACACACAGCCAGCAGGACACCCCAGCTCCTTTAAGAGATGATCATCTCCCGTTCAAAGTTCATTACTCCCTCCCCTCCAATCCATTGTGCTCCCCTCTCCCGCAGCGCAGCAGCTCCAAGGGCTCCACACAAGGCAAGGCTACGGCAGCTCCTTTTGAGAAAGGCTGAAGAAACGCTGTTATATAAAACACCACACTGCCTTCATAAAACTGACAGTGTTATTACTCTAACCTGAGTGGGACTCCAGTTGAGCCCACTGCAGCCACAGGTTATTTTCACTTGTGAGTGTCTGTATTGGGCAATCGAGTCAAGAGACCACTGAGGGTCATAGCAGTACCCTGGAGCCTATGAAATGGGAGCAAAACATGGGAAGTGTAAGAAGGAGCACTGAGCTTGTTGGACCTGCCCTCTGAGATGTCCGCAAGGAGAGCTCTGTTCTACTATTTCTTTTTCAGGAGAGATACACAGTCTGGAAGTAGTAAGGAAAATGCTGTGCACACAGATAGCGCACACCCAGTGCTATCACACAGGCTGCTCACTGCATTTTGCTCTCTACAACTGCTGAAAGGAGGTTGTGGAGAGGTGGGGGTTGGTCTCTTCTCCCATGGAAGAAGTGACAGGATGAGAAGAAATGGCCTAAGTTGCACCAGGGGGGATCTAGGTTAGATATCAGGAAAAAGGCCTTTACAGAGAGAGTTGTGAAGCCTTGGAAGAGGCTGCCCAAGAAGAAGAGGCGGTAGTGGAGTCCCCATCCCTGGAAGTGTGTAAAAGATGTGTGGATGAGAGATGTGGTCCTGAGAGACATGGTTTAGGGACCCTGGCAGTGCTGGGCGAATGGCTGGACTCCATGATCTCAAAGGTCTCTTCCAAGCAGATGATTCTGTGATTCTCTGTTTGCAGGAGAAACCCATACGCTTCGAAGAACGCTGCTACTAACTACTACTTCTTTTGGTTCACCTCGTCTGAACTTTGTAGTAGTCTCTGCTGTCCATGAAAAGCCATCCCAGTCTTTAGACTGTTTCACAGTGCTTGTCCACCTGTTTAATTTCTTAAGAGGGGTAATGTGGAATCTGGTATCACTGTGACAAAACCAGTGATGCCAGTTGCACCCGATTCTGTGCCGAGTGCTCCACTGAGCTCCGGCAAACCGCGCTGAGCAAAGGGAAACTCCAGCTGACTTGTTCTTTTGCAATGTGAAATAACAACTGCAGCAAGAACGATCAGAGGCAAGACAGCATTGGGCAGGAAAAGCACAACTAGCCCAGCAGATGAACCACTGGCAATTTTATTTTCACCACAAAACCATGCAAATTCTGAACACTGCTGTCCCTTTGGTTTTAAATAAAGAATTAAGGGGTTAGGTTTTGTGCAAATACCTATTTGCAGAAAAGCTTGGTAGCAACAGAGTCTTCTCTGAAAATTACTGTTGGATTTTAGGCGAATTTAATAGACGGGACTTTCTGAACTGGCTTCCTTGTGTTTAGCTTGCACAAAATAAAGAGTGGGTCTTAATATTTTTGGTGCTAAATAGAGCATCATGTGATTTCACATGATGGGATTTCACCCAATTCCCATGTTTAGTCAGTGAAGCACATTAGGTGTTCCAAAAATAATACAGCAGCAAATGTAGGACCTTCACTGGACTTTAGTACTTCTGGAGTTGCCCGAAAGCACAGGGTGTATGTAGTATCTAAATTGGATCAGTTGCTTGTCCACTGCAGCTTGATGTTTTCAAGTTAAAAGCTTCCTTTGTTCCCTATACAACTCTGCATTTTGACTTGAACATAATCTTTCCTAGATTAATAAACAAACTAGAAAAGACTATCATAGGTACAGGAGTAAGAGTAGCCCAGATTAAGCACCTGCCTGATCAAATTTGTGCAGGCAGCCTCATTTCTTTCACTGTTGACAGCAGTAGTGCTCGCAGAAGGAAATCAAAATCGCACGTCCTCTGAGCATTTGGTTGTATGAGCCGCATGTAGATGTTCCATGTGCTCCTCTACTCTTTACTAACTATTTCTACACTGTATGTTTACTTTGCTGAGGCATTTTGGAAAGCTCTTCATGCTTAAATATGAAATGATAATCCCCAAAAGCTGCTGCATCTGCAGGCGAAGCATAAGAGATGCAGAAAACCCCACATACTACACTAGAAGATCTTATTTTATGAATAGTACTCAGTACTGGTTGGGGGGAAAGCGTGAAAGCTTGGTTGAATAAAGAATTACAAAACAAGCTTCAGCCACACGTGCTCAGGGTGTATCTCGGAGGCACTCAAACGGGTCCTGTACGCTGATGTTCCTTCTCCAACCCACTGTCACCTCCACCTTGAGAAAGTTACCCCAAAGTGCTGCTTGGACAGCAGGTTTTTAAAATACAGTAAACACAATGAAAACCAGCACTGTCACATCCCGTATTCGATGTCACAAGTAGAGTCAGCTGCCCAAGAGCCGCAGCTTTGACTAAATTAACGAGCAGGAATCTCAACCACCATGTTTAAAGACAGGAGGTTTGAGTGCTTTTCAGCAGGTAGAGAGTGGTCAGCTTTGCAGCTTGCAGCAGGATCCAACGTGACTGATATTTGCTGAGTTTTTTCTTGCTGCTGGGACGTGCATTAGACAGGCTCTTATGTGACTTCTCTACTGCCTAATACAAGTTTGTACACTGCGGCTTTTTGGTAAATGGATTAACTTTCATCTCTTGCCTCTAATTGATTTTAAGAGGTTTATAAATAGAAGCCTTTAAGATGTTAGGCTCTTCTCTGTCAAACATGGCTGACCCTGCTCCACAGCCTCAGAGGCGATTGGGAGCAAAGCAGTAGGCAAGTGGCTGTCAAACGATCACGTACTCCTTGCTTCCTCAAAGAGGTTGGTGACACAACAGATGCAATCCGTAGGTTTACAACATCCTAGGTGCCACCAACATATCAATCTCTCACACCTCAGACTAGAACACATGCCTAGAAAGCATCCTTTTGGGGGGAAGGGGAAATGGATGGAAGCAGCAGGAGCTTACCCATCTGTAAACATTTCCAGAGAGATTTTGCCCACACTGACACCTTCAGCCTCTAAAACACGATGTGAAAACTCATCTGCTTGCTCCCAGTTCTAGCTACCCTTAAAGGAACACATTTTTTCTCTAGCTACACAATAAATCCTGCACGTGAAGAAAAGAAACAAAACAGTTCCTTAAAAACATCCCATCTTGCCTCTCCTTAAGGTGCGCCAGCACTTCTGCAGCACTTATCTGTCTCTTGGGATGCACGAGTTGTCACAAGAATCCAGAGCAGGGACAAGGATGAAGTGTAACTATGGCCTGGAGACAGCCACACCACCACCAAGAAGGAAAACCAGCAACTTCTCAATCTTCTAGTCTTCACACGCAAGAACAACTTGGCAATTCAGAAACAACGATGAAAACCATAAGGTAAACAACATCACCAGAACTGCCGACATTTGTGACACGCAGAGACCCCATGAGATACCCGTGCAATTTTGAGCCCAAACCACAAGCATTTCCTCCCTAAGACCACCTTCAGTCCAGCAATGAGACTCACATCCGTCTTCTGCAGTGCACAGAGCTCTTCCGTTGTGAAATTCACTCTTGATGTAAAGACACAAAGGTCTAACCTGCAGAAAGAGCTCGTCTCTTATACAGTATTGCTCTAAGGACATGGTCAGACCCTTAAATAAGTAACTATCACTTAACCCTCCACAGAAATGTTTCATATTTCCTTTTAAAGGACTTACTAGCAAAGGTGTAGCTTTAAAATGATAAGGAATTCTGTAATTACCCAGAAAAATCTACAATAAAAAAAGAGAAACAAACAAGAAAGGCAGATGTAGACTCATTAAAATTGTGGGTCCTATAGCCTGTAGCAAGGTTAGTTTTGAAAGATGGTAATTTTGTTCTTGTTAACATCAGAGAAAAGATACAGCAAAATACACTTGCACCACAAGTGCAAAATTCTCCTGACAATTATGTTTTAAAAATCACAATATTTTCTCAAAAGCCTGTAATGATTATACCATCTGGACCCTGAGTCTTTTTTTTTTTTTTAATTAGACAATTGATCATGGAGGAAGATGCACAGAGAAGCTTTATCACCGGATCATATCAAAACTGAGTACCCGATAACGAGTCTCTGGCAAGGCTTTTATACCAACATTACTCCCCGGTGCATCCCCATAAGCTTAACAAGGCTGTAGGTAGTTATACAGTGGTCCAGTATATTATCGCTCAGCTCGCATTAGCACAACCTGCCTCTCCTACTCTATATTTACACATCCAAAAAAAGTTATTCCAGACCAAACTTTGAACCGATCTCTAGCAATTTACAACAGAACCGAACGGCTCTCATGGTGTGGACCACCTGCTTGCTCAGACACGTTGGTGATTCCTACCTTACTGCGTAGCATTTTCTTTGGTGTTTCCATTGTTGTATCTCATTTGTCATTTCCATCATTAGCTTTCAGACTGGGTACTGCGACAAAATATAATGATTGCCATCTGCTGCAAACACACATCATTTCTAGCTTCACCATGGTCAGTAAGACCTGCTCTAGAGAAGCTGTCTAGCTGAGGACAGCATTCCCACACTGCTCTACTCCCGCCCCTCTGAAGTTGTATAAAGCAAGGCAGTACTCCAGGTTACTGCTGTATAAAAATGGGTTTGCTCAGTGTTCTTCACGTTAGTTGGGTGTCATTCTTTAGCCCTCATTGGTATTAAGCATCTGTGAGCCCACGCTGGTTTTCAGTGTAGAAAATGCAACTGCTAAGGAACACAGAGAGGTTCAAAGAAGTGCTGACTGGTGACAGGCAGCATCCTGGTTATGCTGAGACAGGTTCCAGCATCCCCTTGCTGACACCCAGGAAATAAGCCAGACTACCAGGTTCCTTGGGCACAGATATGAGGCAAATCCAAGTTCAGTGAAACACTGGAGTTACTGTGCTGCTCTGAACTGCAGAACCCAAACACGCTTCTGAACTTACAGGTAATGCCAATCACCAGATTTGCTTCCCTGATGTACCCCTTTCTCCATTCTCCCCTCTGCTCTTTGTCTGGGACGAGGCCTTATTTGGGATTTGTGATACAGCTGCCCCAACAGTTTCTGCCTCCGCCAGCACCGTTCTGCTGAGCTGCTCTGACTTCCCACCTCAGAGTTGCTGAGCTTTGGCTGGCACAGAAAGCTGCGCAGGGATGAGACCCTGGAGACGCACCAGTGCAGGCAGCCAGGGCAGAAAAAGGGAGCTGCAAGTACAAGAGAAAGGCAAAGTCATTTGCCCAGGCAGTAGGCTGGGGCAGAATTTAGACCACCAGTACAACCCCCTGATCTTCAATACTAATATTGCCACACTTTTCTATTAGCCTCTTTTTATCTCCAGAGTGTACAAAGGATTAGGTTTGAAAGACTGTTTGTCTTGTGAAAGCAAATAAAGGCTCCAGCAAAGATCACAGCCTCCTTCTATGCAAGAAAAAGAAAAAAAAAAAGATCTGTGGAAGTAACTGGAGGTAGCATTGGCCATTTCATTTTCACCAGTCTGTTAAGTTGTATAATTCTACCCTGACATGCTACAGTCAAGTCTGCTGGCAGGTAGCCTTCACAAAGGAAAAGAGATGGAGGAGGTGGTCCTGCTGGAGGGGGTCACTGTGGGAGCTACAGTGGAGCTGGCAGCATCCATCTTAGAGAGGTCAGAGAGCTGCTCAAACAGCTCCTGGAGAGACAGCTGGGGTCTGCAGTTTGCACATGCTGGTGGACACAGGAGGAAGAACTGCGTGAAACTGGTCTACCAGGCCAGTGTCCCAGCTCAGGTCAAACCTGCCGTAGCCAGCTCTGGGGCTGCCACCATAGTGGGGTGACTAATGTGGTTAGAAGCTTACGAAAACTGGCACAGTGCCCAGCTCAGTGAGAGCTGCTGTGTCCCTGAAGACCTACATATTTCCTTCACTGACAACATCATGTGAAAACACGATCTCAAACACTCTGCCTTCCTTCCGTACGTGCTGATCGAGTCTCCAGGGACTTTGGTTTGTTCGAGGTCTGTAAGCATCCCCCATCTGTCACTCTATTTTTTTTTTTTTTTGAAGTGTTATTGTTTTGGGCAAGAGCAGTTAGAAACACCTTGCTCCATGTGTCAGCATGTCCCAGAAAGAGCATCTTTCCAGTCTGGTTTCCCATATCTAATGCAGGCACTGACTATTGACCTGCGAGTGTCTCCCATGCTGCATCACCACTCACAACGTTCTGCTGCTCCAAGAAGCCCAGTGTTGGAGCTGGGAGCTACAGCAATGACAACACTACCTATTGCGAGCTGTATGCCCTGATCGTGCTTTCAAAGCCCCATGCTTCATTATAAAGCCAAAAGAACTAGGAAAACAACTTCTGTAAAATGATAAAGAAAAAAGTTTCAAAAGTTGTGGTTTAATGAAAGCAACAGAATTTGGGCAACAAAATTAAGGCATTTCTGTGCTGAGTGCTTCCCTTGGTTTAGTGTGCTCCTTCTGCCACCTCCACTTTCTAAATCCGGGCATCTTTGGACTTAAGCCTGAAAATGCTGCCTAAAAGTGTCATGGCCATGTTACTCTTCACAGCATGACATCCCAGTATAGCCAAGATCAGATTTTCTCTGTGTGACTGGGCAAGTCGTGTTGGGTGACATCCAGGGTGGGATGCTGCCTAAAGCTTAGAGACCCACCCAACAGACTGGCTCCACGAAGCTCCATCATCAGCGCTGGGCTAGAAATGGATGTGGACAGAGAGGTAATGGCCCATGCTTCCCAAGGCTGGGGGTGCCAGGCGAGCTTCCTTCAATTCGTATCACTTTACTGCAGTTCATTTCCTCCCCCCAGCTCCCACCAAAACCCTTATCCAATTTTAGCAGCCATACATAACACCAGCCAGATCTTCCCTGCGCGGGGAGGAGGCAGCCATGGCAGATGCTGCCTTTCCTAGTTTAGACCCTCTTCGACTGACAATAGCAGCTGCCAACACCGCTAATTCCAAACGGTTCTAAGTTGGGGGCTGCCTCTACATTTCAGAGCAGGGCTTATTTGAAATAGCCCTATTTTCTGACTAAGAAAGGACTTTACATTTGGGATTCTTACATGCAGTTATCGTACACGGCAAACCAAAAAAAGACCGTGGGCACGTGCACATGTTAATATAGTTAAGCCTCTTTCAGCAGAAGGGGCGCACAGAAAAGAGAGAAAGAAAACCGCTCAATCTGAGGTTACCCTGCTCAGATACAGCTCCGAGCTAAAGCCATATTTTCTGTTCTATTTTCTTTGATCCTCAAAGACTTCAATCCCAACCCTTAAGTTTAAATTGGATTTCATTCTGAACTAACAGCAGTTTAAATGGAAACAAGAAATTCTCTGCTCCTGCCAAACCATAAGTCTGAAGCTGTAACATGGAGGTGCCCAGCAAATCTGTAAAACTTTCTGGCTTGAAGTGATAAGGACAAACAATCAGGAAGCTCACTCTGAAGGTAGGAGATAAACAGAACAATTTGCTTTCATTTCTCTTGAAAAAAAGAAAAACCTCATGATAAATTTGAGAATTGTGCAAGTGGTCAGTATGTGAGAACAACTGTTGCTGGGTTTAACCGATGGCTCCATTGCGTTAAAATACCAACAGGGCAAGGCTTTGCTCCTGTCCCAAATGATGTTAAGCCGGCATTGAAAGCCTGGCTCCAGACAAGCGGTGGGGTCAGGTTCTGCTCCAAAATGTTGGCATTGCTCTGAACAAGACGCAAACACATTTTGTGTATTTTGCAGCTATGTGTCTAAGCCCTGGATCCCTCAACAACAATTCAGAGCACCTCAGACTCAACTTTCTGTAACTAAATATCCTTGAAGGGATGCAAATTTTCTCTTATGTCCTCCATAGACCGATGGTGGCAGGTCTTCTCCCCACGACTACAGACTTGGTAGGGTACCAAACCTGAGGCTCCGGGTGCAGCCCCTACTCACACACATTTCTTGAGCATCTTGCGGGCACGTCAGCTGCAGGCCCCGGGCTGAGAGAACTTTGGATCACTTGCTTGAGGGATCTCTTGGTCTAGGGCAGTCAGATCTGTCCAGCGTGGCACTATATTTATAAGGCTAATGGTGTACTTGGGTGATTTTTACCTCCTGACTGCAGCAATGATTCTCAACAGCCTTTAGCAGAAGATTATTTTGAATACATTGGAATGTAGTACAAAGGTTTCCAGGATGGAGGACGCATGCTGTAAACCAATCACTATAATTTTACCTGTCTAGCTTTCTAGCTACTAAGCAGCTTCAAAGCTTTGCTGCTTTGGTCAAAAGAAACAGATTGGACAAACTCCTCCAGGCTCCCCTGTACAGCCACTGGTAACTCCTCTTGTCTGGGACCATTAAGAATGGCTAGCTCTCAGAAAGTAATTAATTTTAAATGTAGGACAAAATATCCACTTACTGCAGTATAAACACTGGCTACGAGTTTTCTGCCTCATGAAGGAATTGATTTGTGGGATTATTTTCTTTACTTACAGTGAACTTCCCAGAAGATATCCACATACCAACTAACATTACTCACAACTGAAAGCCAGCTGATGAGGTCGTGAAGCCAGATAACACCAAATGTTGGTTTCTGCCATGAATGGAAGCCTGCTACTTCTAGAAATCAGAAAGATAAGACACCATCTGGTGAACATCACCACATTGAGGAGAACACTAGATAATTTGGTAACAAAGGCTAATGCTGCAACCTGAAAACCACAGTCAGTATCCGGGACCATTTCGCCCTCCAAGTCTGTGCCCCAGAACTAGTGCTCTTCCAGGAACACTGATGCCACACTGGCCCAGTACTTAACTGGGATAATTAAGCTGATGAGTAGCCCAGACCAGCAAGCAGAAGAAGCAGAAAACCCACAGGTCCCAGATAACATATGCCACCTGGGTAAGGTGGGTGCCAGGTTTCTTGTTCACCAAGGCCAGTTCTCCAAACAGGCTGTTTGGAGAGACAGTGGAGGTGCCCGAGAAACCTTGTTCGAAACATACAGCCATGTCACAAAGAACACGTTTACTCTTCAGTGGCAACCCCTGACCATTTTTGCTCCAAGAGGACAGCTGTTCCGTCAAAGGCAGGAATTTAATTATTTCCTATCGGTCACTACAAGACACAATTTCCCTTGATCTCAAGGGACATATTTTTCAATATAAAGTCCAAGCTGCAGTCTTAGAAGGCAAACACCTTTCTCAAGGAGGCAAAGGAGAGGGTTCTCATATTATTTCCCCCCACTTGTTCCAATAATAAGTCACCTGAGCAAAAATATTACATGTGGGAGATACAAGTTTGCCTGTTCTTCCTCTGGAGAAGATTGAGTTACGCTTGCCCTTTTCTAAAAGCACACAGTTCATCAGGAAGGAGTTTAAAAAGGAAAAGTGTGTTCTCCTGTCAGGTTGGAGGGCAGACGTGGCATTGCCTTGTTCTCAGGACGGATGAGCCTGCACCAGTCTGCGAGACTGACAGCTCCGTTTCCAGCTGCCTGACCTGAACAGCAGCACGCCAAAAAATGTTTCTCCAGATCCACACTTGGGAATTTGAACATTCACACTGATACCACTTTAATCTCATTTTACTGTCTAGAAAAAAAAAAAACAAACAAATCAAACGGTTTTATGTATTTAATTATCTGCTGCAGCAAATAAGGTTTTGTCTGATATAATTTGGTATGTCCTTTTTCCCCTTTTGAAAACTGCTTTTTCTCCCCCCCCAGACTTTTACAGCCTTCCAGTTGGGAGGACTGTGGCACTTGCCAAGGGTGAAGGAATCCAATTTGCTAATTCAATCATCATTTGCAAGCTAATGACTGTAAGCACATAAAAAACCAACATTAAAGTGTCTGAAACAAGCTATGGGGGATGAATACATTCGCAGAGTAAATAAAAGCACCTTTCAACAGAGGCACTTGAAGGAGGAACAGGCACTTTAAGGATGTAGTCTCTTCCCGGACAGCAATAATTTCATTCTGTTACCAATGAAATTAGCAGCAATGAAAACACAGCTCAAACCTCCCCTGCAGCTGGACTGCTCCACGCTGGAGCCTAACTTTTGGGTTAAGGCAGCAACCACTCCAGCCCCCCCCTTAAATTATCCGTCCACTTCTCAGTCACTGGAGTCTGCCTCAGAATCACCCAAGAAACCACATATTTTAGCATTTCTCTAGAGTTCCTCAAGCCCCCTGAATCGGAACACAGCTAGAAGCACATATGTGGATGGGACACGTTTGTAAGGGAAAGAAACAACCCCAAACCCCAACATGACCCAAAAGCAACAGCTCTAGCATTCAGTTTGGTGTTTTAACAGAGCTTTGGGCCAGATCCATAACTGATATTTAAGCCAATAACCCTCCAAGATCAGCAAGAATTCAGTTTCTAGCACAGTCCTTCAGCACATCTGGAAATCCTACTCTACACCACTCGCCAAGCTCCCTCTGAGCCAGCAGAGGGTCTTCACTGGAAAAAGCCACGAACACAAACACTACAGAGCACATGTCTGGCTTTCAAGTCTTCACAAATGACCCCTATTTTCAGTGTGTCCAAACTGGATTACTGTGCCAGGATTTCTCAAGTGGAGATCGGAGAAACATGTCCTCGGGCAGTCACAGATGCACTAATATTCTCTCAATTTATTTGAGAAAACAGCCTGAAAATTGGGACAATCATATTTTTTCTTGCCAATCAAGAAAATCTGTATTCTCAGCTGCTTATGGATAATAGATGAGCAATGTTATTCATCAGCAGGCTTCCAGTCTCCTGGTGTTATTTAGGCTGGATTAGCATTTATTCCTCTGCTGCCACACCATAGCACATGTTCCACTCCATGCTTTTCTCTTCAAAGACTTCACTTAATCCCACCGCAGGGGCTCCTCTGGATCAATGCATTCTACTTCAGTCAGTACCTTAGTGCTGCCCAGACAACCTTCAAAGCAGGAGCAGATCTCTGGCTAAACACGTGGAACGAATCTTAGGAAAACGTGTATTTTCACCCTGGAAGAGATTAGGGAAATATTGATCTTGCACAATACCTATGAGGTCTCTCACCACCAATAATTCCTTGCTGTTAGGATGTTACATGTAACCACTTTTACACATTAAAAATCTATATAGGATCATTTGTCTTTTTTACAGCAAAATAAACTGAGACTCAGAAAGGTGAAATGACCACAACCATCTAACAGGAACTGATTAACCTGGAGTTGGATCCCAGTCCTCTTCCTGAAGAGGATAATTTGCTCTAGAGCACAAAGATTTCCACTTCACTCAAAACACACGCTCTCTGGAGCTAGAGGATCGGCTGCTTGAGGGGCTGCGGCACCACCTCTTCCCATGCAGAGGTCAGTATGACAGTCTGTGATGGATAATGGTCTGGTTTTCAAAGGTCACTAGTCTTGTTGGTTACAAACTTAAGAAGAGCAGCTTACGTAATGCCTGCCCTTTTCCCCTCTCAAAACCAGAATACAGATTTTGGGTACTGCAAATTGCGTCTCCCCCATCCTCATGGGTTTGAATGAGCACTTCAGTAGCAACTGGGTATCCAGAGTCCTGGGGAACAATGAGCCTTGGAGTATCTCTGCTGTAAACAACTTCCCTCTCTACCTGCAGAGTTTGACCACAAGAGGGGCAGGATAGCAGTAAGCCAAAACTCACAGCAGAACATAGCAAAAGCTTTGTGTGGCATAAACCTGGAAGAAACCTGAAGGACCAGTCAGCTAATCCCAGCTCCAAAATGGGTTTCAGATGCAAAGCAGGGCCTCCGTCTATTACCAATCACCATTCCTAACACTTATTTAATGAAGCTAACTGAAAGTAGTTTGCAGTAGACTGAAGTCAGGATGGATCCACTTCAGAGCACTAGTGGTAAAGATTCCAGGTATCACACAGCAAATCAGCACAACCTTTTATTATGCACACTAAGCAACGCAGTCTAGCACCGAGACAGTTAAAAGGGCTCTGAAAAAGCTAGCTCAGCTGCTGCACACAGCCCAGTTGAATATGCTCATCAACTTACCCACTGTAGTATTGCTAGCGCCCAAGCAAATTCGCTGAGTTAGGTTTGTTTGCCTGACTATGCTGGCACTGGTAATTTCAACACGATTTGCATCACTGCAGCATGTGGCGTCTGTGCCCTCAGTTGACATGTGTCCGTTGAGCGTCCCAGTGCCACAGCTTCATGGTACTCCGCTGGGAAACCACTGAACACCACCCTAATACATGGAGCCAAAGGGAAAGGAGGCTTCCCAACCTGTCTTCATGGAGCAGGGAAAGACCAACCACTCGATCTCTGCTCGGCGAGATCTGACATCGTTCCGTGTGGCATTAACATGCCCATTCACAGACTCCAACTGGCATTTCCACTCTGACTAGCTCCTGACACAGCAGGGAGGGAGAGAGGGGGAAGGATGAGTTGATTCTGCTGAAAACTAAGTGAAAAACTCCTCTGCTCCCACAGGCTGTGATTATGTACTGTGCGTTTTACCTCAAACCTCGGAAGTCCACCCTGTGCTTTTTCCTGGCTCAAGTATCTGAAATTTCTCTGAATTATCTTTTCCTGAGAGAAGCCTGCCTTTCCAAACAGTTTTCAGATAAAGAAATACAATGAATATTTTTCTTCTCCCTTCTGTCCCTTATGCCATGTAGGAAGACCATATTATTGGATGCAAGGCTATGACATGATTACTGAACCAACTCCTGAAGGACCAAAGATTGCAGCGACCACCACAAAAATATCACTGATGTTAACTACCAAGATAGAACATTCGGCGCATTTAAAAACCCCCAAACCTAAAAATCTCAGTCGTTGCAGAATTTCTCATGTCAGCCCATCCGCTGTGTGAAGTCTGACCACTGAACTGAAGAGTAGGACCTTAAGTAAGAAGCCTTTGCTGGCATCTGAGAGAGGACATAGCCACCGCTCAGAGCCTTAGTTCCTCAGCTGCTTTACGAAACTAAACAGGCAATGCTGAAAAGCTGAGTAAGGCTTCTGTTAGAAATGGGCTTTATATTTAACCAACAATTATATCAGCTGTGTCATAGAAGTGGAAGTACTACTGTAATTATACACATAAAACCCAGCTACTTAAAATCCAAAATGAATGTATTTCTTCACTGCCTCATTGCTTTAGATTATTTCCTTTTAAAAATCAAGAACAACAACAACTATCTTCAGGGCAAGGAAAATGTTGAAGGTGGCAGGATCTCTTCAAATCTTGAATACCCCTCATAAAACCGCAGTTTTAGGTCCTGCCAGGCGAAGGGCAGCTTAACTGCCTGCAATTACAATTCCAGCCACTGCAAATCATATACAGCTCTCCCACAAAAGCATTAAACAGCTAAGACTTAATTAACATCCCTGATTAAATAGCAATTCATAGAGCCATTATATCTTCCAGCTAGGGAGCACAGTTCTCTGGAGAAGCAGTGAAGGAAAACCCACCACCACCCACTTTCTCCAAACTTCATCATGGCAAATGCTCATTATTGATGATGGAAGAGCTACTGCCAGACACACTTTGAACACTCCTAGGCTAAGTTTCCATTTAAAGCTTGACCTATCTGAGAGGTTACAGACCCCAATAGAAATGATGGTAATTATAACATGAAGCAGTTCAGAGCAGGCTGCACCAATACTGATCATGAAAAGACTCCCACTGGCAGCCTTGTTTCAAAAGCCTGCAGTACTGGGAGAGGAAAAGGGGGCAGAACCCACCCCCAACAAACCACCACGAGAGAAAAACCCTACACAGTTGACAGAAGTCTGAAGAACAGGCATTTCTGAAACTCTGCTCAGCTCCTATTCTTCCCTTCTTCCACTCTGTACTGCTGAGGCACAACAGTAGGAGACCTGGGATGGCAGTTCTTCACCCTTCTTGCTCTTTGGGAATCTTGAAATGATGTGAAAAGTGAGCAAGAGCAATACTAAAAGCAGAGTATATCCATACAGACATCACTTCCATGTTTGGAAAGGACAACTATGGCAGCAGACAGAGGTACCCAGGTGCCAGAATTTGCTTAGAAGGATCCTCTCCTATAGCACAGTTTTCAAAGCATGACGACAAGATTTTTGTCTTAATGACAAGGCGGAGGGTCAAGAACTGATTTATATGTGAGGTCCTGGGTACTACTCTAAGTGCTCTAGGGCAGCACACTGCGATTTTGGAAGCTTTTCTTCGAGGAGCTTTAGACTGCAGCAATATTCAATCCAAACTGGACATCTTCTAGGAGTGAAATAAATCTGTAATGGGCATAAATACACTGTGACATGACAAGACTCCAGTGAATTAGCTGGACAGACAGAACAACGACTGATGGAATAATGAGATAGAGAAGAGCGAGTTATTATATTTAGTGTTTGAAATGTCATTTGGATACTGTTCACTGCTCATGTGCCTTCGGGGGTTTGCAAAGTCCCAGTCCACAGGCCTTCAGAAAGCCAGAGGTCAAATTTACATATAAGCTCAGAAGACTCAGTTACATTTGAGCATTCCTCACCTACTGGTAAAAAGCTTTTTATTCTTGGCTAAACTTTCTGAAAAAAAAATCTGTTCTTTGCAGAACAGCTTAAGAGCCCATCCCTTATACACTACTCAGACTCCTCTCCTGGCATTCCTCATTTCTGCCGCTTATCCCATTTCACGCTCTTCTCTACAGAGATCCCAGAGGAGCAAACATTCCTTTACAACTGAAGGAAACTTCTTTCTCTGTCACAACCTTCTCGTCCAGTTAACACCTAATAAACACTATATTGGTGTTTGATACCGACATCAGAAGCATTGCGCACTTCACAACACTCGCCAGCCTCATGAGTGCGGTTTATCATTTGGTCTATCATTTCTCTACCTTAGTCAGTGCCGCTGGTTCTACCTGAGAAAGCCAACAACTCAGATTTTTGGTCGAAGGCCTTCACAGTCCCAAAGGCTATCACTGAGCATGCAAAATAACTTACAGAGGAATCTGAAGCAGTTCCAGTTATTTGTGCTCTAATACATGACTGCTCAGTTGAAGGAGGAAGCTTGGAACAACATATGGCACCAATTACTTATATCCTCCTGTAACCAGTAGTTTTTTGGCTCAGATACAGTTTATCTGCACCGCTTGGCAGCTCAACTGTCTGTCTCTCTTCTCCTGAGGAACACCACCACAGGCAGATGCTATTTAAACGCCAGGCAAATCATTTCTGCAGCCACATTCTCCACAATGAGTCTATCCTTGTGTCCCATCCAAAAGGTAAGTGTCATAATTTGTGACTGCGAAGGATGCTTTGGCACTTTTTGAAAAGTAAATCCAGAGCCTTGGCAGAATTCCAGCTTTGGTAATTGCATTCTGTCTATCTGCAGTTCTTCTCCATAGACAGCTGATGAATTCTACCCCAGATGCGACTGGTAGCACAACCCAGGTTCCAGGAAGCTGCTCAATCAAAGAACAGACTTAATAATGAGAAACATAATTATAAGCCTTATTTCTCATGTATCTGCTCTACAGGTATTTTTATGCTCTTTTTCAACTCCCACAACCCCATCACAACCACAGCCGGACTCAACAGACAGCACAGGAGTAAATCTCTGAGGACATTTGCTCTTTGAAATGCTGATCAGAAACCCAGAGCAAATACCAACAGCACAGAAAAAAGTTCATTTCCCTCAGCCTACAGCAGCAACTGGGTAGTGTTTAGTTACCTCCCACTTCAAAGTTTCCAACTCTTTGCTGAAAGCAAGTCCCACAACCACATGGGTAATAGTGCCAAATACCAGTGTCCCACCAACAGACCTGAAGGGAACCAGAAGTCCTGTCGATTTTGGAACAACAAATTTGGCACTGTTCCCCTTTGCACTGTTTTTAAGGCGCTTTGTCATATTTAAGAGCAAAAGTAAAACAAAAACAGTGATTTGCAAGAGCCAGTTACAAAACAGCTTCCTCTAGGAAAAAACCCAACTTGACACACATGAAAACTGCTACAAATGAATAAACATCTTTCTAGCCTTGGATTGCATTTCAGGGTCCATTAACTCCAAACAAGTTGGAGATGAGCACAACATGCTACAAAAAGCACTTCTTTAAAAGCAGAACAAAGTCAGCCGTACTACGAGGCACCATGTTCATTGTGAGCCAACAGAGCATCTTTGCTCAGTTTATTGACTTCCAAAAAAGCCCCAAACACGTGGATTTTGTTGGGGCAGCTCTGCAAGAACTGAAAGGCAAGAGGTGTTCTGAAGAGCTTGTCACCACCCCCAGGCTAGACACTTGTCAGAGTGTCAGGTATTGCCAGGTTCTTGGCAATTTGCCACAAAGGAGAGCACTGGATGTTCCACAGTCCTCCTGAACTCATTTTTCTTACTTTTTGAAGTCAATTTTCTAGGCCATCTAGCTGCGAATGTCACCTTCCAAAGGTGAAGCAAATAACTGCTGCCTTCTCCAGCTCCGAGAGAACACAGTTTTCAGTAGCAGAGCACTACTTTTCATTAACTACATACAGCAGCAAGAGCACAGGCAAATATTTTTTTCATAACCTAATATTTAATGAAAATTATGTGTTTTCCCTCTTTAAATCTAGCCCTGTGCTTTTTTTTTTACTAAAATGGATAAGATTTACTTTAAACTGAGATTTGAGCACATGCTTGAAATCAAGGTAATACCCAAGAAGTTTAACATTGGCTGACCATAGGTATGTGAAGCAAAGCTGTTCCGTTTACTGGGGATGGCTAAACACCCTTTTTTTTGCCTCATTACAAATGCTTCAATAAAAAAAGCAGAGATCTTAATGGCTGGTTCAAGGCTTCACAGCAATTAAGTGAGAGAACCTCCGGAAGCACAAGGTTTGTTTCTGTGACTAGGAAAACTAATAGATATATTCAAAAGATAGTCTTCAACGAACTTTGTGACCAAAGCACCACTCTTGCCCATGAACGGTGTGGTGTGTCTGTGGAGCTCAGTACTGATGTGTTTCTAAACTGCTTTCCTGGTTGCCAATGATAGGTAACTACAGGGGCAGCTCTCAGTGACTCTCGTTCATCTGCTGAGACAGAAGGAAAGCTGTCCTCGTTTCACCATAGCAGCAGCCTCTGTATTTCTAAAGGACCTAGAAGTGCTCCTCAGGCTTCACTCCTGCAAGTGCATCCACCCACCCATCTTGAGAGCCCTTCCCTTCACACCAAGAGCTTGACTGAAACTCCAAAGTTTTGGAAGTGAAACACTGTTCCATTACACGGGCCTCAGAAGTCTCAACTGAAGGAAGACAATATTGGTCCCACAATTCTTCCAGCCTCAGAAACAGGAGGCTGAAGGAAGACAAGCTCTTCTGGGGAGTACAGTGTTAACCCCAAAAGAGGGAGAACTGTCCCCGAACAAATACTGACCTATATAATATAATAGGTTTTGTTTAGTGAGGTGTGAGCAGATACTGCTCCACCGATTTGAGTGAACAGGCTCCGCGCCAGAGCTATCGATGGAGGTATACCTGCCTCTGCAGCTGGGCAGTTCTGCTCTTTGCACAGCATCCAGTGGGGTGTAAAACGAGAATTCCACCACACTTGCTTGGACTCTGTTCAAAAGCAATTGCTCACCTGTTCACACCACACACACACAGAGCTCTTATTTTTCCCAGAACCCCACACCACAAGACCTGGGCTGAAATAACAAAGCTGTGATGTATATGCCCACACATTTCACTATTCTTTACTGATCACCTCCTTTCTAAAATGCATTCACTTTCTTAAAGCAAAAAGAAAAAACCATCCAAGAATCTGTTTCTGCCTAGTAGACAATAAATGATTCCTTGCATTTCCCCTCCACAAGAAAAGAAATCTTCCTCTGTTGCACGACACTGAACACGAGCAACGCATCCTGGCTCCTCTGAAGCTGTGTCTTCCAGTAGCGACCAGGAAACGGGGAGTCCTCAGGAATAACACACAGAATTCAGTCATATGCCCCTTGTAGTGTAAGAAAATAACAAGTGGCAGAACAAGTCAGAGGTCTTCACTGACAAATCTCGCTTCTGATCTGCACGGCACAGGCAGAGCCAAGTGTCCTCTCCTCAGACTTAGCTCTAAGCCAGTCTAAAGCAGCCGTGATGGACCGAATCCAAACACGCTGCCAGGCTGCAGGGACTGTGCAAACAGAGGGCTTGGTTCCTCCAAGCAGCGGATATCCTCCGCTTCCCCCGGGAGCTCACGTTACTCTGAAGGAAAAGGGCATTTGGCTAAGTGGAGCAAATTTAACATGCCTAAACAAGCGCACACCATGCTATAAAGGCATGGCAGTAAGGCGAGAATTATTTATCTCCCCATAGCTGTAACAATCTGCTTTTGATGGTAACTCGGAAGAAGCAGAGGAAGTGCAACCTGAGTGACAGGCATATAATTTCTTGGTTTGTTAGGTTTTCTCTAAGCCATTTAAACGCAGACAAGTAACACAGTCAGCTCACGCACCACACACGCGTGGACCTGACCACTCCAGAGGCTCTTCCCAAGACAAGTTTCCTATGATGGGGTACCATGAGTTTTCACAGTGCCCACCGCACCTCCAAAGGAGGCACACGGCTCAGAGACCCTGGGAGAAGAATGAGGAAGCGTCAGACCCATGGACCAATAGCTACATTCATGACTGGTACGTGGTTTAAGAAGGCAAAATTTTAACTGCTTGCCACATTTTGGAGGGGCCAATGCTGCTTTGCACATTTTTATAGTCTGCTCTGTTTTTTCAGGTTTGTTCAGAAGAAGAAAGCTTGTGCAATGGCTATCAGCAAGTCATCACTTACCTCAGTGAACAATATGGGGAAACTGAGGAAAGCTGGTTTCTCTTATGCTATGGAAGCATTTGCGGGTATCAAGTGGCACAATTAAAGAAAGAAGAGAGTAAGACCTGTCTATTTCTTATGACTAATAAATAAGAAAAAAGCATTATTTTTTAAACAATATGACATTTCCAATTAATCGACAATGTTTGAAACAGGAATGTCACAGGTTTATACGTCATTATGAGAGCATTGATAAAAGATCACCACTGGATTATATTACATAATGGCTGATTTTTTCAAAGGAGCCAAGATACTTATCTTTTTGCATTTCGGAGGTTAAGATGTCTGTCTGTCTCAGAAAGACAAAAGGACCCTGAATGATGTCAAGCTTGGCCTGAAATACCAGATTTAATTCTGTTTTGGTTTAACGGCTGGCACAGACTAGGAAAGGAAAGATGTAGATGAGAGCAGGAAAGGGGTTATAGCTGCCAATCGTCTCCACAAATAGCACTACCATTTTTAAAATCCACTGGACCAAATCTTGAAGCCTTTTATTAGCAAAGAAATTCCCATTAACTGAGAATGTTCCACACGAGACAGCACTCCGTACCTTGCATAATTCAGCTCCTGAATACAAACTACCATTTCTAACTCTTCCAGTATTCATTTTTATCATGCATAACATACTCCAGCGCATACAACAGCTCTTTTTAGGGCTTATCACTGAGAGATGACAAAGTGTCAGATTTAAGCTACCCTTGAAGATTCCCCCTCCCTGTAAAGATGCCAATCTGAGACTCCACGAGCAAAGGCATGTTCGTGTTCTATCACATGTCAGCAGCTATAAACAACAGCCTGAAGGGTGCTTCCCCCCCTCCGCCTCCTGTAAACAAAGGAAGTCTTTATTCCTGCAGTAGTAGATCTTTCACGAAAACTGTGAATCTTGACTGCGACGTGGCAGAGATAACTCATGCTCCTGCTAAATAAAGTTCCCTGGAAATAAACCGTGGAGTTGGAGACATTTATTTGCAAGACAGTTTAGACATCTTCTAACACAACTCATTCAAAGGGCTATTTCAGATTCCTCTGCACATCCCGCCAGCGATGTAATTTCACCTCCGGTTTGGAGGAAGCTGTCTTCGTTACTCAAACCAAATACAGAGCCTTGTTTTAAATTGAGTGGGGACTATTTTAGGTTGCTGTTCTAGAACTGGAAATGTTTTGTAGAAGCAACAGTGACATTAGGTAGCTGGAACTGAATTAATCCTATTAAAAAATAAATGGGAGCAGCATTCTTTTGTGATACCCATCCTCTAGACAGAACAACCACTGATTCAGCTTTCCTGGTGAAAAGAAGGACCCTCTCCTGCAAAACATCACAGCAGCCCAGTTATCATCCAGGCCATGGTTTATGCTTCCCATAACCATGTCTAAATGCACAGCACTGTATTACCCACCACTGTAAGTGCATCATGCTCAGTGGAGTAGGGC
This sequence comes from Buceros rhinoceros silvestris, assembly GCF_000710305.1. NCBI lineage: Eukaryota > Metazoa > Chordata > Aves > Bucerotiformes > Bucerotidae > Buceros > Buceros rhinoceros. The sequence goes on along the minus strand of NW_010425100.1, from coordinate 613 downwards.
TTTCTTCAAAGATACCCGGGCTTTCTCACCAACACTTCCAACCTCTCCCCCAGCTCCCCGATTTCCCCAACAAGAGCTCACTGCTGGAAAAGCGCCACTCATTCCTAGTGGCTGTGCATAAATCCTTCATCTGGAAGGTAGGAAAACCATGGAGAAAAACTGCTGTAGAACTAACATTCACGGCTAGGGCTACAGGACAGACCTTGTTACAAACACCTGCAGAAGATAATCAACTACGCCCTTACTCAGCACACAAACACAGCAAAGGTCTTTAGAAATAATAATAATAAACAACGCAGCCCATCAGAACGGACAAGTGAAAGGGGCAAATCTGAAGGCAGGTTCACAACGTGTTTCGTACAAACCATCTCCACCTAGTCCCTGATCATACAGCCAGAGCAGAATGTATGGTATCCACGTGAGCCTTCTTACACCGGCCATGCTTCGTCTGCAGTACACAAACACAGCGTTGATGGATAAGCCTACCTGGAAGCATTTTGCTTTCAGACACAAGATAGGCTGACCCACATGCCAGATGCCAAGTGTAATAATCACCTGCATTCCTCATCCTGACTCAATGTTAGATCTTAAACAATAATTCTTAGGGGTTTGT
>NW_010425099.1:90181-96896 GCF_000710305.1 Buceros rhinoceros silvestris | reverse complement strand
GCAGGAGCTGTCGGTTTTTCTGGCCCGTCAGAATATGGGGGGTAACAAACAAAAACTCTTAGGCAGATGTTTAAATACCAGAGAGGTGATTTGCAAGTAAAATTAATTGGCAGTTAACCAGTTAATAAATGGATAATGCCTACTCATCCTTCTGCTGACTTACCCGAGCGGTTTTCACATCTGCCAGTCAACTGGCCAGGCTTGACTATTTGAGGTGTAAACTTCGCAGGGCTAATACCTTCCCCCAGTAAAATCTGACCTGCTCTTGCTGTCCCAGTGCATCAGCGCTGGTCGTGATTTGGCTCGTTACTGGTGAGGGTCATAGCTTTTTACTAGGAGAGCAGCAAAATACATTTGATGCCCCATAACTAAACTTTATGGAAAATATTGCAAATTGTTTATCTGCATGATAATCACTGCAGGTAATCACTGGAGGTGAAGTTTTATGTCTTTGGCAGCTATAATTTTGCTCTGAAGTATGGGAAGAGGAGAGAGTTCCCCTGGCAAGCTCGGGCCTGGCCTGCTGGGCTCCTCGGCGGGGCCACCCTGCTGCCTGTACCCGTCCTGCCCGGGGCACCAGCCCGCAGGGCTCCCCTGCAGACCTGCCCTTGCTCAGGAGGGTGCAGTGTCGCCACGAAACAACCTGTCCTTACAGTGTTGGGGTATGCGTGAAGCATGGCTGTGTGGTATATGCAGCTGTTTGCTGTGATCACTTATTGACTTGGTGGTCTCGTTTGGATGATGAATTGGATCCGAATGGAGCCATTTCCTTAATAAGACACATCTATCTCGAAATAACCCATTCACTCTGTAACACTCGGAGGCGACGGAGCATGCTGTGCCCTGGTTGGTGTGTTACCTTTTTTCCTACGGCTTGTCCAAGGCACATATTTAACAACAAAAGTGTTGCTTTATCAGTGCTGTATGTGTGCTTGTGCAGCATGGAAGTTCAGCTGTGTGGCTTCGCTTAAAACAGACAAATATATATGGTTAGAATTTAGATAAGTGATTTTTCACATGAACAAAATGTGTTGTATGCATTTTTCTTCTATAACCGATAATCTGATATATTTTGGTAAAATGTAAGGCTTAAATATACCTTGCTCAGAAGTTTTGGTGCAAATAAACACTCTTCTGGTCTGCTCTGCCACCACTGATAAGCAGCTTGTGTTTCTGAAGTTGGGGGGCTCTGGTGAGCAGCATTGTTGGTGCAGTGGTCAAACCCATATGTCTTGAAAAGGCAAAAAAGCTCAGATAGGAGAAATGCACTTCACTGTGAAGGTTGGCCTGAGTGAAGAGTGGGAAATGGGCCTCTCGGTGAAATGATAAGGCCAGAGCTTAATCACGCTGCTATCAATGAATGTCCCGGGGGCGAGGGATGAGGCTGGGGGGAGCTGGGTGGACATCCTGCTTCCAGTGCTTACATCACTCCTGCACGGGCCAACGTGGGCATAAGTAAACCACAGTGTGATGATCCTCTTGGCTGAGCGTCGCCTCGTGTTGTGTTTGAATAGAGTGAAAAAGTCTCCGTGTCTTTCCCATTAAATTTTCTTGACCTCTCTGTTACTGCTGATGACCTGTCTCTGAGAATACTGGATCTAAAAGCACATAGAGTCTCCTCATTTGGGGTTTGTTTTGCTTTCAGGCAGATCTCAATTTGCCTAGGTAGGAAAAAGGAATTCCTAGATTTTGAACTCAAATCTCTGTTATTTCTCTGTCATTTTAATTTTGCCAGTCGTATAGTGAGGCCATTATAAATCGAGCTTGTAACTTGGCATCTGGCAGGAAGTGTGAGGAAAGTTTAAGAGCAGCAGCCCTGTGATGTACTGTAGGCTTCCTAAAGCAGTAGGGTAATGTATAGCTGTGAATATTTTCCTAATTTGTTTTTTTTTGTTTGTTCTAATCTAGTGGGGAGTATGTCACTTAAAAACTTCATTGGCAGAGTGTTTGAGAAGGCTCTTTTCTCCTTTTCCCAGTGCTGTAACGGGACAGTAGTAAACTAAAGAAGGGCCCTGGGATCCATAAAGTCATCACGAGATTCTGGTGCTGGAAGGTTGTGTCTCCTTATGATGTGTTGTAATAACTTGTGAGATGAAGCAGTTTCATTTCAGCTTCCTTAGATATTATTTTAAAAAAACCCCAAAACCCCAAAAACAAGCAGTGTTTGATAGATACAAAATAATTGTTGATATGGAAACAGTTTGTTTCCTCCCTTTGCATTGAGGGTTTTTTTTTTTCAAAGCGGCACAGCTTCCAATGAAAAATTATCATCAGAATTACAGTTTTTTCTGTCCCTAAAGCAAGCGGATCCTTTTGCCTCTCCTCCACCTGTAAGATGTAGGCAGAAGCATCTTTAAGTGCCTGTGCACTTGATTATTTACATAAGGTGAGTGGCACGAATGCTCGCACTGAATTCCATGGCCCTGCTTAGGAGAGGGGTAGAGTAGAGTGGGGGGAGAGGGGGCTGTACTCGAAACTAGAAGAATATGAAGGCAGCAAATTCCTTGCGTTTTGCTGCAGATGAAGTTATAAAACCTTTTCTTAACTTGTCCAGCTCTGAGAAACCTATTATTGTAATCAATTGCAGGGCTGTGAGGGGAAATCAGGCCTTCTAAGATAAAGACAAAAATAGCACATTCAAATATATTTTAAGAAAGGCGGCTCTTCCTTCAAAGAGTAGGTCTGAGCATGGTTCACAGAAAGATAGCAACAATTTCGTCAGTTTTGGTTTGTTCTTTAACTCTGCGCTCGAAACCAAGCAGATTTAAGAGATCCATTGAGTACACTTTGGAGCAGCGTGCATTGATGTACCAGGCTGTCGTGTAGAGAACTCGGGAGAGCCTTTCCCCCCTACATCTGGACATGCTGAGACGGGCTCTAGCACCATCACCTCCTTGCTCTTGCCTTTGCGTCTGTGTCTCTAGGTAGCGGGTGGTCCAACCCAGCTGGGAGGATGAAATAGGTAACGCAGGCAGTCAGCGAGTCACGTCGGTGCTGGTTCTTGCTGGACATTGGTTTCTGTGAGCAGAAGGAAGAGTATTTTTGACAGCGGTTTGTTTTCTCTTTGGGTTGGCCATGTCACTCTGTTGTGGTGGCGGTGCGGGCTTACCTGGCCCTGCTCAAAACAGCAGCAGAAAGAAAAAAGACATTGATTTGTCTGGGGCGAAACTGGAAAATGTGCTCAGGTTACAACCTGCTGCCTCAAAAATTAGAAGGCAAATAACATCATTTATGTTACTTTCTTGAGAGAACAGTAGTTTGGGGAACCCAGGGCATGCTTTTAATGTATTACCCTATAATAGGGATTTTTTTTTTTTTAATGCTTGAACTCTCCATATTAGAGTGGGGCTGTTGCAGGGTTTTGGAGGAGTTGTGTAGCATTGGGTATATTTTGAGGTTCTGAGTGAAGTGAGTCTTGTGGTTTCGGCTTACTTCCAACAAAGAGTAATGTGTCACACAAACAGCCCACCTAAGTTTTCATAGTTGACTGATGATTTTCTCTGGAAAGACCCAAAAAGCTGATATGATGCAGAGTCAAAAGGTAGTTGATTTTTAAAAAATTTCTTTTTGGTTTGTGTTTCTCCAGTTTACAGCTCAAATTTTGTTAGAATTTCACACAAATCTCTGATCTTCAGCGTCTCATCTGCCCGTCAGCTGGACTGGTGTAGGTCGCCTTCCAAGTAGATGGCCACAAGTGCTGAGGTTCCCAATCCCACCAGTTTGACCTTTCTGGAGCAGCCGTCCTGGGCCTGATGACCAATTTTCTCCTGTCTTTTTAGTTCAGCAAGAAAATGGTTGCTGCCTTTCCCCTCCCTCCCCTCATCAGCTGCTCATGGTAGGATTTTTGATAGAGCCTGCATTGTGATATGTCCTTGAAGTGCAGTGCTGCAAGGTTTTGTTTTCCTTTGCCTTTTTTTTTCCTCTTCATGTTTAGACTTCATTGTATCTACAGTAAAGCAAGATGTTGTAGATGGTCTTTTTTGATATTTGGGTTTGTCCTTTGTATTTGTCAAAAATCTCATGTTCAGTAATGAGGAAAAGCTCAGACTCAGGGACTAAAACCTCCAGCTAACCCTGGAGTGTAAAGACTGCAAAAATAGGGATTGAGGAAGAATTTCCCCTTCAAAACAGGTATAAGTTAACTGTTAAATTAGCAGCAGCTCTTTTTTTAAAGGTTTCTGATGGCGAGAGGTTTTTGTTAACACAGTCTGGAGCAGGGCTCTTAGAGGACAGGGTCCATTTGAAGTGCAGAATTTAAATTGGGTACTTTTTCTTTAAGTGAATATCAAATCCTAAATAACTTCAGCCAGGGACTGTGGAAAGAAAATGTACCCAATCTTGTGAAGGAAGTGAAGCTGTTAAGTTTAAAATTTGGTAATGGCTGAAGTTCTGATTTTTTTTTTTTTCACAAAGTAATTTGACTCTTAGTTGACCATAAGAGTTGCTGTACAGACCCATTTTTGTCTTAATTCTCCACTCCCCCCCATCCCCACATGCACTATTTTCATTGATGGGGAAGTTTCATTTCCTTTATTTATATATTTTTAGTGTATGTGTGTTTGGGGGTGGGGAGGAGGATAGGAGGGAAGTCTGTGTTCTAGTTTTTATATTTCAAAGGGGAAAAAAAGCGCAAATGCTGGTGTGTTTAGAAATGACCTTAAATACAGTCTCCCTTTTAAACTAAAGATTCTGCTGCTAGAACAGTGCCTATTAGGGGATCGAGGGGTTTTGCAACAGTTCTGTGTGGGTAAGAGTCCTGTCTGAGTTCCAGTTGTATTAGCAGAAGAGTGTTTTTCCCAGTATTGTCGTGTTTCACATGCCTGATCAGAACTAGAAATGCCTTCTTCTGGAAGGATCTCTATTTACACTTGGAGGGTTATGCCAATTACAGCTGTATTAGTAAGGCTTTTTTTTCCCTTTTTCTTCTTTAATTTTACGCTTGACCTAAATAGTTATTTATTTCATTTTCTTAGCAGAACACACGCTACAGTCCTGGTGTGCTGTTTTGGATGGTCAGCAGGGCAAACCCTGCTGTCCTATGACACGAACACGTGTGGGCACTCTTGCAAGAGGAGGATTTCAAGTGGGTCCTGGTGAAATGAATGCTGTTAGAGCTTTGCCCTTAGGAGTAGCCCTCCGCTCTGCATGCAGAATTGAATAGCATTTATCGGTGAGCAGGAGATATGTTAGATGTTATTAATGTGTTTTCCAAAAAGAGATCTCATGTACTTCATTGGAATGGAGTCTTTAAATCCTGCAGACTAGGAAGTACTGCATTATAAACTGGTGAAAGTTTGGAGTAAGATTTTGTTAATACTCACTGTGATCGGAGACTAAAGACTTTACTCCTTCGGACAGTGCAGCAGTGCATGGAGGAGGAGCAGGGAAGTGGGACTCCTTTGGCGAGAGTCTGTAGCTGCTGGGTGTTTGAGTTTGGTGCCTGCCGTGCTGCCTGCAGGGCTGGTACCTCCCGTGCTTTGTCTCTGCTGCTGCCCTGCTGTCTCCGCTGGTGGAGAAGATGTCCTGGTGGAAGATCCCAGAACCACCCCCCCCCGACTGGTAAATAGTGTCATTATTATTTCACGAGCAAATTTGCTAGTTATTTGTTCTTTTTATGTTGTTAAGATTCGCGTTGTTAGCAACAATAGCAGTGTACTAAATAAAAAATGGGTGCTGACCAATCTTTAAATGGTTCACATCTGCCACGAGTATGGGCATTTAGAACACCCTACATAGCTAACCTGAACCACACGTTTATGTCACATGTAGCTCAGTGTTGAGCCACAGCAGTTTTGTTGCTGCTCGTGCCTCTAATATATTGGGGGGAAATGGGTGGAAACAGTTCAGATGCTAATTCGCTGGCTCACTTTTGGGGGATTTTTGGTCACTGTTCAAAAGTTGATGTTCAGCGTCGCAAACAAACCCCTGTGTATTTTTGATGAAGCAAAAGAAATGGTTAATGTTAAGCGACATTGAATGGTGCAGCTTTGCAGGAGGGTTGATGCTCCACTGTCTCTCTGGCCTGCCGTGCAATTTGAATTGGAGTGAAGGTCTCCCATGTGGTTATTTGCATGTGTCCTCCTATCTCTGGTTTGTATCTGCAATTTCAGTATGTGCTTCCAGAATTATTTTTGTTCGTTTCCAATCATTCTTCAAAGATAACTGGCAAAAACCAGCAGGCTGGTTGTGATTTTACAGCAGTAGAAGGGAGACAACTTTGATCTTCTTGTTAAATGAATTTTCTTCGTGTGTGGTCTGGGTGTGTTGTGTGTTGATTTAGTTTTTATTGATCAATGTAAAAACGTGAATTCAGCATCACAGCAATGATAATAAACAAGTACTTGCAGTGATACTCTAATGAGTTCCTGGCAAAAATAGGGCAGAAAACCATCTCAGAGACTGATGCACTTTAATGGTGAGATGCTGAACCAGGATACTTTATATAAAAAGATTCAGTAAAGCTGTTTGAAGTTCTGACTTTCTTTGGCAACACAATTGCTGCGAGCAGTAGCATGCCAAGCAGGGCAGGATGCAGGCTTTTCTGTAGGCATTTGAGCGTCAGAAATGGCATCCTTGCCTCTGTCTGGAAGGACTTTCACCCTCCTGATCACACCAAGATAGGACAGGTTGTAGGAACTGGGTGTCTGCTTTGTTAGAGGGTGTCTCTGAACAAGTGAAGCACTAATTAACCTTGCAGTCCTCATCTGCAGGAATG
>NW_010425099.1:69063-90099 GCF_000710305.1 Buceros rhinoceros silvestris | reverse complement strand
GAATGCCCTGCGAACCATCCCCATGTCTTGAAATAAGCCTCCATGGCAAAGCATCAGGTATGGGGGGAGGAAGCGGGGGGAAGCGGAGGGAGGATTCTAAATTTGCAGACAATTTGTGTCTGGAAAAGTGAGATTCATATTCGTAACTACATTAAACCCGTATTTCTGAGTATGGTAGGGACATGTCTCCATTTAAAGCGGCAATAATTCCTCTAAGCCGAAAGGTTGGCAGGAGCGCAGGCAGGCGGCTTCTCCCCATTTTTCCGTCGATGCTGTGTGTTTCCAAGAGTGGAAGAGACTTCTCAGTCGTGGTGATGAACAGTAATTTTCTCTCTATTTTTGTCAGATAAGCTTGTTTTATGCTGTCACAGTTCAGTAAATTGGTATCTGAGCTGTGTGGATCATGATGAAAAAGCATTGCTGCTGCCTGCATGTGTTTGATAAAAGTAGAAAATTTTTATGAAGTGAGGAGAAGTTTTTTTTTTTTTAGGACTATGAAATATTGAAAGAGCTGGTTCATAATGAACTTTAATACTTTAAAAAAGTTGCTGCTATTATAATGTAAAAGCATGAATAGGGGAATATGCCTTGCAGGTAAAACGAAAAAAGGCTTCGCCATTTATATGCTTGAAAACCAAAGATGCATTGCAGAGGGTGAATTTTACCCTTCGTTTTGCTTGTAGTAAAAAATTAGTCTTTGAAGTTAAAAACAGCTTTAGATTTAAAGAAATACGCCTGAAAGGGAAGGTGCACAGAAAAAAAAGCATTGGGTTAAGTGCTGTTTTGTTAAGGAAAAGTAAGTTAAGCCAAATGTGGCTGCCTGCATGGTAAGGTGCTGTTCAACACAAGCAGGGATGATAAAATAAGGTCCTAGCAGACTTTTATTTGACAGATTTCCAACTTCCAGAAGAACTTTTAATCTGGATGTTGAATGCACATGTATAGACGATAGACTAATACCAAAGAATTACGATAACTCGTGAAAGGAGCGATACTCCCGTGCTGGAAGCCTGTCAGCATACAACCCCTGGGCTAACTCCTTGATCATTAGTAACGCAGGGGTTCATTAAAATAACATGGGCTCACCTGGATTTAAAGACCGGCTCTCGGCCCGTAGGCAATGGTCCAAAGCTAATAAGGTTTAGCCACAGACATCGTGGCAGTGGCACATAGATGTCTACGTAAAGCTGGCTGATGGAAAGGCTCCCGTTGTATTACACGTGCTCAGTACTGGGCCAGATTTTCCAAATTTTAGCCATCTGCAGCAACGCCTGCTCGTGCTGTAGTGAGTTGAACTACCCGTGTGGCTGTTAAGGTGCAAGATGGGTCTGTATGTGAGCGCAGCTCTTTGCGGTGATTATTTTACACTGTAATAATTATATTCTTGAGGTTGAAGAATGGTAACTACAAAGTGGCTCATAGGCTTCTGTCATGTAAGGAGAATCCTTACATTTAAGCCCCTCACTAACCTTAGTGTGAACAGCTATTTTTTTTCCAGGTAGAACTTTTACTTTCAGGGTATTTCTGGAAAATCCGTACTGCTAATTATGTAAATTGTGAGAAATGAAAAAAGAGAACAAAAGAGCAGGACAACTTATTTTAGACTTCAGCAGGTGCAAAGTTATGTGTGGCCATTCCAGCTATCTATAGCATGTGCCTGTGATGTTCTGCTGCTGCTTTTGTGACCAGTAAACCAGACCACTCAAACTGGGCGTTCCTCACAGGCTTTGTACGATCAGGTTGACCAGTGTTGGAACTGGGCGGTGTTTCCAGTAGCAGGGTCAGCTTGTGCCCCCTCAAGAGTCCCTTCCTGCAGGGCTCCTTCCTTCCATACACAGAAGTTTCTTGCTGAAAAAACAAATGCAAGGATTTTTTTTTTTTTTGTGCTCCACTCAAGAGTCCCTTCCTGCAGGGCTCCTTCCTTCCATACACAGAAGTTTCTTGCTGAAAAAACAAATGCAAGGATTTTTTTTTTTTTTGGTCCATTTGTTTTTATGCTGTTTCATCCGTGTGTTTTAAGTCAATCCCGTACAACAGCAGTAAGTTCTTGTACCTGCACCTATTGCCTATTAAGGCAATAAGCAGCTCTCCTTGAATGAAGGGAAGGCGGCTTTCGGGTCTGCCTGCAGATCAGAGAGCGAGGAGAATGGAAGAAGTGGTGCTCGAGTGAATGAACGCACTTTCAAGCTGACTCAGTGATCCGCGTACAGTGTACGCCGCAAAGGTTAGTCACCGCTTACTGTAAACCTTCAGGGTGCTTGGTGGGCTCGTGCCTCAGTCGAGCCGCCCTTGGCGAGTTCGGTCGACTGGGAATGCAGCTAAAATGTTATTTCCACAGTATTTTCCCACTGAACAACAGCAGCAAACCCCAATGAAACCCAAAGACTTGTAAATTATTGAGCTAAAGGCAAAAGAAATCTTCCAGTTATCTCATGATTCTGCTATCTTAATCTGTGAAACTAGTAGGAAAGTGAATAAATTATGCAACAGCTTTTTTTTTTTTATCATTTAGAAACCTGTGCTTACATGTTATTAGTGCTGTTCTGCCTTGTCCTGTGCTGGTTGGTTTGATTTTGGAGTTTTGGTTGGTTGTTTTTTTTTTTTCATTAGATAGGTTTTAAGCTGCATTTGTGTAAAAACACCAATTTACATGCTGGTAACAGAATAACAATTACAGGGAAGGTTATTCATCTGTTGAAAACACTGTTTTCATTTGCCAAGCAGAAACTTCAGGAAAATTACCCTCCAGGTTGAATTTTCTCATAAATGTTCTCGAGTTCTGAAATTATTTACTGGTATGCGTAGCACTTTAAGCAAAGTTTGTGTTAAGGAGTTACTTTTGGGGGGAAAAGGTAGGGTTTTTTTATTTTTTAAAAAAGTGACTCTTTCATAAAAATGGTAAAATGACTCTGCAGGCTTCTCTGAGTTACTCAAGTTCAGTAAGGTTTTTTTTTTTACTTTCAGACTTTCAGCGGTTTCTTCTCTGTTTGGCTGAAGTTTATTATTTTTGTTGAATTAGCTGGGGATCTTTTATAATTTGTAGATGCCCTTTCTCTCTGATCTTCACCTGTTTTGCTTGGCTCCTTTAATCCGTCCGCAGAGAACTGTTAATTTCAGCCATAATGGTACCAAAACCCCTTTAGAGTTGCAGCAAGATTTTTTTTTTTGATAGTTTGTTTAAAATTACTTCCTCCAAAATAAAAAAAAACCCAACAAACCCCAAACATCTTGTTGAAGAGTGAGAACCAGACTGTCCTGGCACTGCTGGGTGGGACGGCGCTGCGGCTGCGTGCCTGTACACGCGGTTTGGCTCGCTGCTCGCCCAGCGATCTGATCCTCTCGGAGGCTTCGAGTCCTCTGAAGAATGAAAGCTGAAAGCATTATTAAGTTTTTAGGTTATCTCAGACTGTTTATTTGAAATGGAGGCCAAGCGATTTACATCTCTCTGTATCTTGGATCTGAAAAAAAGATTTTTTTTTTTTTCCACTAGCCTTTGTGTGGAAATGACATCACAGCTTATGTCAGCCGTGCTAAATTCAGAGGTTTTTCTCCTCCCCATTGAGTTATTAACAGAGTACTAGCTCTGTGCTGTGAGTCTTCCCTTTGACTGTGGCACATTGATAACTCCACCGTAACCACTCTAAATGTTGTATGATGCAGAAAAAGAAAGACGAGGTGTAAAGTCTTTTTAAATCAGTGGGAACACAACTTCACTGCGGTGCATGCTGCCGTGATGTTCCCGGGATCGCTGGTGCAGCGCAAGTGAGCAAGGGATGGCGCGCTGCCTTTTGGCAGATCTGGTGACCAGGTCTGGAGCTGATGTCCTGTCAGCCCTGCAGGTTAAAACCGTGGTGAGATCGAGTAGGTTTGTGAACTACAGCTCTGAATGTCCCGTATGCAAAGCCGAGCTCCACGGCAAGGGCTTAGAGAGTGTCTTATCGCTGCCAGGTTTTGGGGCTGCCCATCTGGGGTTGATGCTAGGGCTGCTGCTGTGGCAGAGTGTGAGATGGAGACATGGGGCTTTCCTGTGAGAGCCTGAGGAGCTGGGAAGAGGGAAACAGAAATCAAATTAAAGTTGACATTTTGAAAAGTTGATTGCTGCCTTTTTTAATCATAAAGCAATTTTTAAAGTAAGTCACTTCCCAGAGGAAAAATAAATACATTAAGAAGAGAAAGGGGGGAAACGTGATGTTGAATTTATGCGTCTGAATGTAGCAGACTTGGTGCTGTGAGGGTGGTGGTACCAAGTGTGCACAGAGACAAAGCAAAAAGGTAACGATTGTCCCGACTCCAGCCATAATGTCCCATATGCAGAATGTTTTAGTTTATCTTTACTCTTTTGAGAGGTGTGAGGCAGTGGGGAAGGGACTGATGCCAATTACTGTAGGGGAAAAAAGAAAAAAAAGCGAAACAAACCCAGTCATCACTGCAATGGATGTGGAGAGACTCCCCTTCTCCTCCTGACCCTTGTCGGGCACACTCCGCCCTGGGAGGAAGGTGGGGTGGCCTCTGGGCACCTTGAGCGGGAAGGTTTGCAGGAACACCTTTGGATCGGGCTTTAGCATGTGAAAGCTACAGATATCCTTTCACACACTTTGTTGTTATTTTTTATGTCTCTTCTGGCTCAGCTCTTCCGTAGCACTCGAGGAGACGGGGATGGAGGGGAAGCGCTGAGGGATGCCCCGGGAAGGCTTGTGTTGGTGTTACCCCATGAGCGGTAGGTGCTCCACACCATGGAGGTGGCCCTTTGGAAACTCTGGTGAAATTACTTGTCCCTTTTAGAGCTTGCGAGAAGCACTTCATGGCTGTAGTTTTTTTGTATAGCCATATGCTGTTCTTTTTTTTACATATGTTCTCTGATAATTGTCAGTAGCAGGCGCCTACAAGCCGAGGCGGAGCGGTATTTAAAAATCCAGCTCTTAATGGGGATAAAAAATTCTGTGAGTTCAGTGCCAGCAAAAGGGCCAGGTTGAAACCTTTGGCCTCTGAAGGTCGTGTTCCTTGCAGAGCAACAGCACGGTTGGTAGCGGTGCTGGTCCTTCAGCTCCATAGTGCAGCTGCAGGAGTGTGACCTTCAAGAAGGAGCCAGTATGTTTGGTTTTGGGTCTGTATATCCAATTTTGCTGAATTAAGGAAAAAGCACTGTCCCTTCTGATGCGCACATCAGCCCGCAGGAACTGTACTGGACATGCGTTGCACACCTGCTTGGTGACTTAGGTGGTATGGGCTGGTGGAAGATGTGACATGAAATCTCTAGTTTGGTTTCTCCCAGTCTTTGACCCCACCTTTCCCTGTACGTTCGTTAAGTGTCCTGAGCTGTTCTGGTTGTATACTGGTTGCCGCTGCATTGCATGAATGTGTATTAGGTCTCTGTTGGTTCTTCCACCATCTGAAGAACAACCGCTGAGAGGAAGATGCGGGGAGTCTTGTAGTGCCTCTGGACTTGGAACGATGCAACTGCGTCCACTGAAAATCATTTTGGAGCATTGCATGGCCGGAATCCCCCGGTATCCCTGATAGCTGCTGTCACATCATCTTCACATCCCCACAAATAGCTCTCTGAATTGCTGTTCCTTCTGCGGATCAGTTGGGAACTTAGAGCAGGGCGTAACAGATTTCTAGGAGACCAGCAGTTCACAAGTATCTTGTATTCTCAAGGTGTTGTGGAAGGCATAATGCCCTTAACGTGCTTTTTGTGTGGAGTTTGTTGGGTTTGGGGTCTTTTTAATTTCTGGTAAAGAACTAGTAAAATAGAGAGCACATATGGAAATGGCAGACGTTGTTGCTGGGTTTTTGAATTTTTGTTGTCCTTGTTTCTAAAATTAAGCACGCAGGACTTTGCAGGATCCTGCAAAGAACTCGAACGATATTGCATAGTCATGTGTTCAGGGAATCTTTTTAATCTAGTCACATATGTAGTGAACAGATCCGGGTTTTAAAAAACACATTGCAGTAAGGAGACATTAACCAAATGGGATAAAGACAAGAGACTCCTAAATATCCACGATTGTACTTATTAGCTTTAGGTTTTGCTGCCAGCATTCTCTTGTGTTTCCTTTTTCTTTGTGCTTCGTGTTCTCCCCCTGTGTAAGAAAGTAACCCGTGGTATCAGCTCTTCTGCTCATCCCTTGCAAAATGTTGGTAACTGAAAATTGCAACGTGCGACCAAAGTAGGTCCCCCTCTGTGTCTGAAAACTAGTGGTGTCTTTTTCCTGTGGGTGGGTTATGAATCCATCACACTTGCATCCATGCACTTGGGTAGCCGGTTTTCATTCCGCCGCTATGTTTGTGTAGTTTGTTTCTGAGCTGGGTTGCCGGAGGAGTAGTGATCTCACAGCTTGACCACAAATGCACTTGGTGATGTTTACATGGGCAGAGCGGGTTACAGAATTTGGGTCAGCGGGACAGTGTCCTGATGAGCTGTCTGGCACAGGACCCTGTAAGACCAGCTAACTGTATTAACTCAGCTAGCTCTCACTATAAATACAAAAAAACCCCCCCAACCCTTTCCTGAATGTTTTAACGTCTGCACCTCCAGAACCTAGACCTTGAACTGCTACAAAACTTTTTGAGCTAATTTTGAAGGCATGTCCTATACCACTTCAGAGCAAGTGCTGCTCAGGTCAGATACTGAAGCCGAGTCTGTGCTTTGTAACTGAAAAAGATGTACAGCATGTGATACAACTCTGTATGATGTGCTTTTAACTGTTCCTGACAGTAAATTTAATAAAGAGGTCTTGCGATATACATACATACATGGAGAGTGCGCATCTGAAAAGCAATGAACACTGGCATACGTGCATTATGCTGCAGTCATTTTCCCTTGGGGGTTTTGTTATTGTTGTCCCTTTCACAAACTGCAAACCTGTAATTTTTCTTGTGCTGTTCTTTGGCCCTCTCTGCCAGAGAGGCTCAATCTATCATGTTAAAAAAAATCAATAAAAAGTCTAGAGGTTTATTTATAAAGTAGAGCATGGAGAGAGGGTGCAAAAATTCCATTAAAATGGCAGTTTAGCGCTCGCAACATCTCTTTGGGACTAAGCTCCAATATTTTAAACTATTAAAATTGTTACAAGAGTGCTTTTAAAGTTCCACAAATCACGGTAAAGCTTTCCAGGTGAAACTTGCCTTTATACAGTGCCCTAGAATTTGGCTTATATATGTTTTTGGAGAGTCTGCTTCTGCCCTCAAACACCATTTTACCATCCATTTTAGAGCTTTAGTGTAGTTAATAATCCTACGGGTTTATGCTCAAGTGAGAATATGCACATGTAAGAAGACAGAATTTATTTTCCTGTAGAAGTGTGTGTTTCTTTGTGCAGATGCAGCTCTGAGCAAATTAATTATGTCTGAGAAGTCTATAGGCTTCTAATATAATTCATCAGGGTTGCCTGGCTTGGCACATGCTGCTTTGTTAGAGGAACGTGGAAACTCAGGTGGCTCTGGGTTATTTTATGACATAGCAATTTTCACCAGTGATGTGCTGGTTGTCTACTCCATCTTTTCTATCCAAAGAAATAAGTGTGCCTTGCTGTGCATAGATGTGATGCTGAAGAGTTTATGGGATAATAACTGTGTTAAACCTCCCAGATATCAGAAGCAGAGTACCTGATGTGTGTGTAAGCTTCGCCTCCCCCCAGCATCTTTCTGTGACTTGTTTTAATCGCTGAAGATTGATCTTGAAACTGTTGAGTTTTAAACACAAATGGCATGGTGTGGTTTTGTGTTGAATCATCTCTTACCTTGGGGTGATGAGAATTGTTTCTAATGGAAATGCCCTTTATTTACTTTCAAAAATGCTCAGAAAAAAAAAATGAACTCTTGTCTGGGCCAAAAGCTGCCTTTTCCATCTCCAAGAGACAGCTCAGACTGTTGGAGATTCTTGGCAGAGCTGTGGGAGCAGGCTACCTATGAGCATGATGGTGAAAGAGAAACTCCACTTGCCGAACATTTGTGTGTGGTATAAATATGTGCTGTCACACAGTCATCCATGTACACAACTCAGTTACCCAATCCATCATTCCCACATTATTCATCCATCAATTTTTCCTTTTCTTGCTAATCCACAGCCTAGGTCTGGCTTACTTCTTGCCTTTGTTGCTCTTTCCTGCCTCTATGAAGTTGAAGTAACGATCCCAGCAAGCTTGAAAAAAGCAAAGCTATTAACATAGCCCTTTCACTGTTAATTAACATCTGACGTTTCAGAGAAAGGGATCTAGCCTTTGTAATTACCATGTGGTTAAAAATCTGTGCAAAATTCATGCTAGTGCTTGGAAAGTGGAGGTGTTAAAGGGAGACCATTAAAGCTTAAAAAAAATTACTTATTTTTCTAAGCAAAGGCAACTGTTTTGTAAAGACATCTATTCTGTAAGATGCTTCTCAGTGTGAAAAGGGAAGACTTTAGTTGTACAGCTCTGAGCAGAAATGCTAGTTAGCATCCCTGCTTTCGAAAACATAAGCAGGTGATGTTCATGAGGATACAGGAGAAGAGCATCGTTCAGGAAAATAGAGTTTCCTGTGAAACCCTGATAGTCTGGAGTCGCCAGCCCACCAGAAACTGGGCTTGCAGGTGGGTTAACTGGGTTTAGCCAAACTGTGATTGCTGCCAGCTGAAGTTGGCTTCCCAGCTGGCTCTTCTGCCCAGGGCCCCTCCTCTTCCTCCTCCTCCTCCTGGCCTTGCTCTGGCTGGGGAGGGGGCATGTTGGCTGCCTCACCTCCTGGTGCTGGGCAGTGCTGCTGTGTCCAGACCTGTGCAGAATACCAAGAGGGTAGACTGATGAGAGGTGGGGGAAGAGGCAAATAAGTGAAGGAGACGCAGGCCAAAGCTTTAGGCTGAGGCCTTTGGAAGGCATCTGTCGGTTCAGGGTGCTGTAGTGGTGTGGATGTTACCTGAGATCATTTAGGAAGGGTGATGCCCTTGAAGAGAAGTGAGGGTCTTGATCTGTGGCTGTCCTGTAGCTCTCAGAGGTGTTGTGGAAGTTACTCCCTGACTATGTCTCTGTTAACAGAGCAGCCGTCCACTGAGCTTTTAACGCCCTGCAATACGCTCTGCTGCTTTCCATTTCTCCCCTTTCTCCCAGCGGTGAGCGTGTTCTCGGTCTAGCAGGAGGCCTTTCTGCATGGTTTTCCCTCAGTTTTCCAGAGAGTCTCATTGTTCCTTTATCATCCTGTGTGAGTGATGTGGAAGGGTGAGGAAAAAATAGGTTTTTATTGAGGGTTTCCACAGAGGCAGGACTGCTGGGCCCTGCATATGGCATCCCGTGGTGTGCTGCTGCTCTGAGGATGTGCTAGGAGTGGGTCCTCTCTGGGTAAGAGCTACTCCCTTGCTCAGCTCCTCACCTTTCAGCAGGCGGGACTGCATCCTGGGTTGCTGTCACTCCTTTACCTTCTGTGCCTGTGTTAGTAGCATCTCTGCTCTCGCTCTCAGGACAGGTGGTGAAGGATGTGGGGCTCATTGACTGCAGAGAGTCTTGGCAGCCTTTGAGGCTGGGCAGTGCTGCTGAAACCCACCAGCGGTAAGACTCAGTTGCACTGGAAGGCTGAGTGGGTCTGGGAGGGTCCTAGAACAAGCAAAGTGGTCTCTGAAGGAAAGCTTCACGCTTGTTTCTTTGCTTGATATGTTTAGCTTTTGCAGGTAGCCATAATTTTTTTTGTTGTTTAATATTGACCAGTTTTGATGTTGTCCTTGAGAACAGCAGACCTGCAAGGTGTGCTGAGCTGGCATTGCAAACAGCTGGCACATGCCTCGTGTAACAGGTAGAATCTGTTGGGTTAGAGCTGAACAGCTCTGACAGCTCTGGGTTGTCCCCAAAATAAAGCTGCTCAGGTTTGTTTTTGGTTGCTTTCACTTCTAAAACGCCTTTGGGAAGAGCACTGCCTTTTGCTGGCTGCTTGCAGGGCGAGTCCAGTCGGACACTTAACGTTTCACTGCGTAGTTTTTGTGCTGGGGCTGAGGCATGGGCTGGCTCCTAAAGAAAACCTAACGAATTTTCCCTATTATGGTGATCTGGGGTGTGGTGATGTTCCTCTTTATTGATGGGGGGTGGTGGGTGTGGAAAAAGGAGCCTTTTTTGTGGGTTTGCCATAGGGAGGAGGTGGTGCGTTTTAAGCTGCTCTTAGTTTTTTATGGGTGTGGATGTTCTGATGATCTGTTTAAGCTAAACAGGTACTGTGTAGCTGCTGGTGACTGTAAGGACTGTCCTTTTGGAGGTCTGATCCCTTTCAAAAATAAGACCACAAACCTGTAACAACCACTCTCCAAGACCATTCAAGAAATTCCATTTAACCAAACCGGCTTTGAGGAATTTCCCCACCCAGTCTGTTGGTCTTGCCTCTTCTCTACGTTGTGCACTGGCCTTCTCCTGTGCCTGGGGCTGAGCCTCTAGTACATGAGGAAGGGCTCTCTTGCCTCTTCTAATTTTTTTTTTGGTGGAAGGGAGGAAGTGGTAGATGACAATCTTCTTCTCACATATCCTTCCACGTGCATCTTGCTGGTGGCCACCCAAACTGTCCCCTAGAGATGCTACTCTACCATGACTAATTTCCTGGCTTTTATTTTGAAAATGCAGTCATCAAAGTTGCACAGATCTGCTGGGGCAGGTTCCAGCCTCTCTTGTGTATGAAAACCTAGAAAGCAGACTTCTGGGAAGAGCTGTTGGACATGGGCTGGGTTTTTGTTGGTGGTTGGGTTGGTTTTATTTTTCATTTGTGAATCGAAGAATGGGAGGGCAGCAGTGAATGTTGAGGATTTTAATGATTTAATTGGTGTGTCTCAATTTCAAAGTCATGACTTAAGTACGTTGGAAGTAGTAGATGCAAACTCTTCCAGGCACAAAGACTGTAATCGTTAAAAGTGGACCCTGTCAATTGTAATGCCATAAAAGCTCTGAGTCTGATGGGCGAGATGATCCACCCATGTAATAAACATTACTGTCTTTCCTCTGCTGTTTATACAAATATTGTGTTGGTAGTATTCTGTGGACAGCACTACTTATGTGGCTGGGCGTGTTAGACATAACTCTGGTTTAACTTCTTCCAAGAAATGTTTTAACTAATAGATGGACAAGCATGTGAATTCAGCCAATTCTTTATGCATTGTTTTCCTAGCTATAAAAATGTTCAAGTGAAGGAAAACATTAACTTTTTTCAGCAAGTAAATACTACTCTAGGGAGAAGACTTTGTGTTTTCCTGGGTTGTGTGGTTTTCCTTTGGGATGTGTCTGTTTTAAAGAGGAATGCTAAATGCCCTTGCTTGAAGTGTTGGTGATTTGGGAATGTAAGGACAGATATTTATATATTTATTGTGTGCCACCTCTTCAGAAATGAATTCTAGTATGCATTTCATGTATATGTACAGCTGCAGATGTAAAATACAAAGCACAGAGTAGGACAACGAATGTAAGCTTTAATTGTAGTAGATGCACTGAATTAACTGAGGTGCCTGGGGAAGTGAATTCAGAAAGGCAGGAGTTAAGACAGGTCCTTCCCTTATGTGAGCAATTCAGAAGTCAGAAATCAGCTAGAAGTACCTTTTTAAGGCTAGTACAGTTCCAGTATCTCAAAACCATTTTTACCAGATTTCTGCATTTATTGGCTGAGCTATAAATAAATGCAGAATAATTTTGCCGAGCTCCTCAGAGTTTCTGCAGATCGGCATCAGCCCAACGGCTCTTGGAGTCTGGCCTCACTTCCTCCTTGTCTGGAAAAGCCAACCAAGTTCTTAAAAACCGGGGGGAAACTGACTGGGCATTAATCTTAGATAACTGTTCGGTTTGTTTGTTTAATAATTAAAAAAAATTCAGACTGATTGTTTCCTAGAAATGCTGGGGAAATGGTTAACTGAAGAGTCTCCTGTTGCCAGTCTTAATCCCAGCATTTGTATTTTGCTTTTCTGGAGTCAGTCAGTTTGTTAAGCCAGGTAAGGGGGAGAGTAAAGTTCCTTCTCTTCAGTGTGGGAACCAAGAGAAAAGCAGCAGGGTTGGCTGGATGTTAATATAAAAACAGGGCTGGGAACTTCCTTCAATGGTATGAACCCAGCTTTTTGGTTTTTGGGGAGCTGCTTTTAGATTGCCTGGCTCTTTAGGAATTGTTTGATAACCTTTATCTCAGGGAGAAGTGAGTCAGTTACCTAAGATAACTTTTTTTTTGTTAAAGCCTTGCCCCAGTGTATGATATTTGAAGTTTAAAAGAAGAACCAAAACCCCCTTTTTTCCTTCCTTTTTAAAATTGTCTCAAAGATCTGACAGCAAGCTGTGAAACGGTTGTGACACTCGCTATCTTCACTTAATCCTGTGTCAAGACTCCACTCCAGGGAGTGCAATTATGCGATAAGAGACTAGTCAAACACGTCTTAATTGCTGCACACTTGATTAGGTGCTTTCTGGGACCTCCTAGTAGGGTTTTGCAGGATCGGGACCACGAATTAGCTTCTCCAAACCCTGCTGGTGACCCTTAGCTGAACAGGGTAAAATAACTAGCCTGCACGCTTGTCGAGACGCGGCAGGTCACCGTTAACTCCTGGCAGCGCAGGTTTTATTGAATTGCTGCTAAAAGAGGCTTGGTGAGATGTGCAACGGAGTCGTCCCAGCTGCCTCCGATGATCCCGGCGCTGAAGGGCTGCAATGCCAGTCCTGTGCTTCTCGGGTTAAGACAAGCAAAGCAGGACAGCAGGAAGTGAGGATATAAACTGTTCATACTTCTCAGAAGCAGCAGGAAAGTGATGACATCACTGGATTTTTCAAACTTCGAGCAACCTGAAGTTTATGTGGCATTTGCATCATATCTATTACATGAAGAAAAAGGTGTACGTTCCTCAGTGCTCAGTGTGGTCATAGTCTTTTTACAGTGGTGGTTTATACAGATGTGGTAACTGCTTTGAAATGCTGTTTGTTTTATTACAGACCTGATTAGCTGAGAGCGAATGGGAGTTAGAAATTTTAATGACAACAAGTACTGGCAGTATCTTTTTTTCCCCATCCATTTAAATATCTTTTATTTCCTATAGTCTGTGTATGTTATCCACTGAAACAGTAGTTTATGAGAAAGTTGTAATTCAGTATTTTGGGCAGTAATCCATTTCAGGAAAAAAAAAGGCTTTTAAAAACTTTTTAAACAAAAAAATTCTGAAAGTCTGGCTCAGGAATCCTACTTTCTTCTGAAATTTTTACTTGTTGGTATAATTCTTTTCAAGAGGTTCTGCTGCTTTCAGAAAAAAGTGATGCTTAATGAATATCATGGGATAAAACAGAAGCCTTTGTCGGATGTGCATTGACCTACCTAAGAAACCCAAGAGAGATAATTACCACCTTTCATGGTCTACATGTAAATGCACTTTAGAAACATTTTTCCATGCAAAGAATGTGAACCAGTTACATTTTGGAATCCACACCTCTATGGCAAATGGACTGTGAGAGACGCCTATTTCAGGAGATTTTTGATGAGTTCCAGATTAAAAAAAAAAAATTATAGGGTATTAAATTATTAGGCATCTTTACTAGGGTGTAAGGAAGATTTATGGTGTAATGAAATATTGCTGCAACCCAATTTAGAGCTTGAGAAATCTGGTTTTATAGAACTGAATTATAACAGATACCTCATTATTTGAGGGGAAACTTCTTTTATTTCTTTTATTGTTATTTTGGGCACCCTGATCTTGTCTTTGCTTGGGATGTGCTCTGTAGGAGCTGCTTTGGGCAGGATGTCTCAGCTGATCCTTTTTCAAGGGAGCTGTGCAGAATGAAGTCATAATTAAGGCCCAGGTCCTGGCAAGCGTTTCTTACTGCCTGTGATCAGTGACTTCAAGTTAAACACTTGCAGTCCTCATTGCTCCTTGGGGTCAGAAATGTAGGTCTTCATAAAAGCACAGACTTGTACTTCGTTGTTAGATATTCCTTACTGATAGTGTACATCAGATGCTGTACATACAGTATCAGCAGCTATACCAAATTTAGCTACGCCAAAATTACATGTATACTGCTTGCTTTTTTTTTTTTGAAAAAAAGCCTCTATTCCTTCTGCATACAGATCTCTCGATTGCTTCTCACTTGAAACTCAAAGCATGCCCTTGTACAATGTATTTGGAATATAACCTGGCATTATGGCTTGAAGCAGACAACGGGGAGCATCACAAACCACCCGCATCATAAATTCCTTATTTTAGGAAGTCCACCCAAAATTTTGAATAGCAAATACCTCTCTCTGACCATCTCTTGAGACTGCTTGTGGTATTCTTGTGTTGCTGTTCATGGGTTCTCAGCTGAGAAATGAAACTGGAAACAAACTAGTTTGCGGATTTGACTAAACTGCAAATTTTAGCTGGAAATGTGTTTCTTTATAGAGGAATGAGTTTCTTGTGTGCAGGGTTTCCATTTCCCCCACTGCCCTGGCATGCAGAGTGATTGATCTTAAGCAGATTACAGACACTTGTAACTAATAACCATATATGTGCATATACAGGAGCATGTGACAAAGCAAAACAAAAGCGCAGGGTTTGAGCTCAGCTGGTAAATCTTTTGGGAACTTTTTCTCCCTTGTTCCTGGGAGAGTGAAGTCCCAACTTCCTCTGTGTGTTACCTGGACACCCGCAGCCGCTCTTTTCGGTGTGTTGTGCCTGCCCCACTGGAGGAGGAAATCGTTGCTGGATGACTTATGTGGTCAGGTATAAGTACCAGATGGAGTGTTTACATTGAGGAGAATCTTACATCAAATACTTTAAATGACTTACTGGTAAGCACAGCTTTAAAGGTTTAAGAAGAATCGCAGTTTGGTGTGTGTCGAATGTGCGCTAATGTGCTTAGCTTCAACTGTAAACCATTTGTGGAGTTTTAGCAACTCTGATGTTTAGTCTTTGCCCCCCTGTTTAGACGTCAGTAGCCAAGTGGTTTGCCTCTCTATGTAGCCTCAAGTTGCGCTTTTTTCTGATCTAGTCGTCAGATCAAATTATTTATAAAACGAGGACATCCTTTTGGACTTCATGTGTAAACAGTCTTAAATATGTGCAGAGGCAGAGAGACTCTTGTCTGTTTATCCATAGTTGAAGCCCAAATATTAATAAATACATTGAATAGCATTGGTTTTTTCCCCCTCAATGTTAATTTAAGTTTTCCCTGTAAGGCTCAGATTTCTTCTCTAGGTTACCTGGAGGAAAACTTTCACCTTGCCCTTGATGAAGTTACTAGTTGCAGGATGTCTCTGCTATCATGATTTACCATGAGTTAGGGGAAGCAAGCGAGTGGTTCCTACTGGACAGGTATTAGCATGATTGAAACCACGGCTGCGACTACTGTCGCCTGTGTTTGCCTTCAGACAATATGATGACTCCAGGTCTGTTAACTTTGGAATTAATGGTGAGGGCTGGAAGCCTGCTGCAAGTCCACCAAAGCACCATTTAAAATTTCCTTGGAGCAGAGTTGGGCTTTGACGCTTATTTGTAAGATCTCTCAACGAAGTGCCTCTCTTATAGCTGGGACCTGGGGAGATGGGAAGGGATGCTCAAGATCAGAGGTGGCCGTTGTTGCCTCAGGCCCCTGAAGCAGAGAGACACTCTTGTTGCTCTTTCTGATGCATGTTTTTGCTGGAGAAGTGGGAGGTGCCCATCAGAGTGGCTGCCTGCAGCTGGAGGGAGAGATGGGAAAGCGAGATGCTGTAAAACAGGCACTGCGGAAGGTGCATCTTGCATAAGCGTTAAAGGTATCAAGTCCTGCCAGGGCAACTTTGTGTGTTTTAGCTTTCTGGCTTTTGGGGGGCTTTTTTAAACAAAACTTCCAACATCCTCTTAGCAAGTAACAGTGGGGCTTGCAAATCAACCCCAAATCTGAGCACAGCACTGCACTTGAGTGAGCTGTGCTAATCTAAGATGAGCTTCTGTTTCCTGCTTAGAGCTTCTCCCCCGTGCTCTCGTTTGGCGCATGTACAGTACTGCATGCTGGCACACACCTTTGAGACACAAATCAGTTAAAGTGTGTGTGGTGGCAACTGCTCCAAGCTCAGTATTTCAAGTGCTTATTGGCTACGTACTCCTGTGGTGAGGAAGTAGGTGTTTTGGAGTCATGTAGGCTAGAGAGGAGCCCTATGCTTGTGAATTAACATCCATAATGGAGTAGTCACGGGTCCCTTCTGTGTAGTCCTGCGAACAGACAAAAAATGTAATTGCTGATAAAAGTAACCCCCATGAGAAGTCATACAGTACCCGCAGCGAGTGAGTATTTTAGGTAGTAAATAGATTGAACTGATACAATCTCGGGTAGTCCAGCTCTGTGGTTTGTATAAAGCAGCCCCTTAAAGCCCCTGTGGTCTCATCTTCCATCAGCAACTCAATGACTGACTTTCACTTTCCTTACCGTAAGAGAAATGATAGAGAAGAGAATTTGCCATCAGTTCTCTCTATCTCTACATTTTTCCAGGCAGTTTGGCCTCCACAAACTGTACAGCCTCCCCTTTCTCTGCGTGGGAGAGTACAGACTGCTGCTGGAGGCAAGGAGGAGAGATTAACATTCATCTGTTCTCTCCTCACTCTCTTTTCCATCCCGTGGGCATGGGAGACTTGTGAATGTGCCGCTCCTCTGGGGAGCGTTTCTACTCATTGCCCTGGTAAGCCCACAGAGACAGCGGTAAGCTTGGGTGAGTTTCATGTTGCTGTTTGAAGAGGCACATGAAAGAGCCAAGTGCAGCAGCTCCCTAGGAGAGGTCAGAGAGGAAGGTGGAAGGGCTGGCATAAGCCTTAGGTCGCTTGCTCCTTGAGAGATCTCCTTTTCCAGAGTCCACGAGCATTGCGGGCTTAATGCAAAGCGTGGCTTCTCGCTGGAGTCTTTCAGGAAAAGCGGCTTGAGTTTATTTTGCAAGAGCTCTGTTTTGAGCAGAGATATTTCAGTCTTTGATTCTTACTCTGTGTTTTAATATTGTGCGTATAACCAGGAAGTCTGATGGGGAGTTTTGGGAAACAAATGTGTGGTTTTGGGGTTTTTTTTTTTTTATTAAAAGAATGGTGTGGAGGAGAAGTACTGTACTGTACATACGCGTACAATCATAACAGTGGTTGATAACGTTTTTTTTTATTAAAAGAATGGTGTGGCAGCTAATGCTGATACTGTACATACGCGTACAATCATAACAGTGGTTGATAACGCTCAAATGCAGGCTCAGGAGATAGAGTTTCACTTTGTGACATTGTCAGGGACGGGAAAGGTCTTGCAAACAAACACGTGGTTC
The DNA here is from genome assembly GCF_000710305.1 of Buceros rhinoceros silvestris. NCBI lineage: Eukaryota > Metazoa > Chordata > Aves > Bucerotiformes > Bucerotidae > Buceros > Buceros rhinoceros. The sequence goes on along the minus strand of NW_010425099.1, from coordinate 72,894 downwards.
CAAATCACCCTGCCTCAAAGGGAGCTCTCAGCTGGCGGTGCCCTTCAGTACCTGCTTACCCTTCACAGGGGCAGGTACACCTGGTGGGTGCACACTGTGAGGGGGTGATGTATCTGCTCCTGTCCGCTTTCTTCTCCGTGAGCACCAGCCTCAGGCTGCCTGTGCAGACATGGTGATTGCCTCGTTGTCCCCAGTGTCCCCTGCTGCTCCCAGAGGAGAGGATCTATCTCAATGAACAGCCAGGCATACTTTCCCCGCACTGGTCCCCATCCTAATGGGGAGTGGTTGATCGTTAGCATTCACTAATTTTGGACTGTGGAAGGTTTGTTCTCAATGAGTTGCAATCAGGAAGTCTTACTTTTCCTTCACTTAGTAGCCCCTGCGGTTAAGGGGGGCAGTGGACCTCTTCCCATCTTTTCCAGTGCTAGTTCCTGCCCAGCAGGGTGTGGCAAGCCAAGTGCCACTGCCACTGTGGCCTGGAGATGATGGAGCTGCTGGTGTGCGTGGTGGTTGTGAGAATCAGGGAATCTGGGAATTCTTGTGAGCGTGCAGCTAACATCTTGCGTGAGCAGTGGAAGAGTACAAATGTAGTATTTCTGGAAAGATGCAGTGAGGATTTACCCAGGGCGGCATGCGTATTGCTGACTGCGACAGGGAATTTCTGTGGAACTGCCTGTTGAACTTCTGGAAGGATGCTGCTAGCAGGCATCAAGTGTGGTGAGGTCAGCACAAGAGGAACAAACCCTCCCATTCAGATAAGAGCAGGGGAAGGGCAATGCTGCCACGTGTGGTACTGGTTCAGGCTAGACTGGTCTGCACAGTAGTTTCTGCAGCTTTTTAGAAACATACCATGGAGTTGAGCTTCCCGGCTCAGACAGCTATACGTTCATGTTCCAGTCAGGCTTTGGGAAGCAGGAACAGCACCATCTGTATCCCACTTCATTTGAAAAAGAAAATGGAAAAAAAAAAATCTTGAATGCCAGCCATCTGCTGACATCGCATCCAAAGTCTATCCCTGTACTGGGGGCAGAGGAGGGAGGTGGTTTCTGTGGGCAGGGGCACTGTGCAGAGTGGAAGAGCTGCCTGCACCTGGGGGTGCTGCTGGATCCAGCAGCCGCCAGAGGAGCCTGTGCAGGGTGGCTTGGATCTCTGTCCGGCCATCTTCTGTAGTACCAACGCAGTCCTGCCCAGAGACAGTGAATCCAAGTCCCATCCTCTGCCGGAGTCCACGATGCTTCATTTATGGATCATTAAGAGGAGATTTGAAGATTTCTGTGAAGTGGATGCAGAGTGGTGGGGTGGTTGGGAGCTGCCGTGTTGATGGCTGAGGAAAAAAAATAGTAATCACTTTTTCCTCATAGCCTGGTCATTGGGCATAGTCTTGTTTTGGGAAAAGATTAGGTTGTGGCTTTCTACAAGTTGGCTATTAAAATAAGCCCACTATCTCGATGGGAGCTAACAGGAGCCCTCAGCCAGACGCAGGAAATGAACAGACTTGTTTTTCTTTCATTCTTTTCGTCCCAGATCTCCCGCAGCAAATGCCCAGCGAGTTTTAATTTGCTTATGAAGGTGATTTTTTCTGAAGTCAACGTGTCGCTTTTCTATCTGTGTTTCTCCCTTCCTCTCTATGATAGAAGTTGAGCGCTGCTCAACTGGTATCTCTGATATCAGTGTCCTGATAGCTCTGTGTGAATGTGAACACCAGTAAGGCAGTAGAGAGTTAAAAAAAAAATCCATTAATTAAAATATTTACATTGGAAGCTGCAAAGCATTTACTCTTTGAGTAAAACAAACTTCCCCATTGTTCTTGTATGATTGCTGCAGTTTCTCTGAAAATAGCCAGGAAGAGGTTGTGTTCGGAGGAATTTTACTGGATTGGCAGGGGAATAGGAGGGTAGGGATATTCAAGTGAGCTCTTGGTCCATGGCTCTCTTCTCTTCCAATCTTTCTGTCATGTTGACAAAAATACCTCTTCTTCATAGAAAAAAAAAAAGAAAAAAACCCCAAACCGAACAAAAAGAATCCAGAACCTCCCCCCGGCAGCCCTCCTGGCTGGATACCCATGTGCCACCATCCCAGTTTGGCTGGTGGGGGAATGGCAGCGCAGTGAAGGATGTCACCTTTCTGTGACAATGAGCACCTCTCATTCCCATGGAGGTCTGTGGCACTGCGGCTGCTTGGTGTGCAAGGAAGGGTGCAAACTGGGGCTGTCGGACCGCTAAAACGCAATGGTTTCTTTGCATCTAGTTTTACCCTTTAGGCTTGGGGATACTTGTAGAGGCATCACTACAGAGAAAGTCAGCAAACATGAAAACTATTTGCTTCAAATCCTTCCATTCCTGCCCTATCTCCCCCCAGATAACTGGACTGAAAAGTTAAGGGTTGTTGGTCTTGTTTTTTTAAATAGTATTCTGTCATACAGCGTGTGCCCTTTTACCTTTACACATTCCTGGCCTTTTCCAGCCTGGCACTGGACTAACAGGCTTCTAAGGCTTGTGGGCAGGATGCTGAAAATGCTAAAAGGGTGTGTGGAGGGGTTGGTTTGTTTGGCTTTTTAGATCGTTGATTCACATTTCTCACTCCAGGCGGCCTCTTACGCTTTTCAGAGTTGCCAGACAGGAGGTTTCTCTCTTGCCCTAGTGACTCACAGCCTCGCCGAATTGCTGGTCGTGTCTCCTTTTCTTAACAGTGCCACGGAAAAGTGTTTGTTCAAGCCCGAGTCTATCATGACTGTAAATTTTATTGACCATTCCAAGGTTGCAGTTTTGTTGGCTGGGTGTGCGGTGCTCTTTCTTCTGATCCCAGGTACACCAGACTGCATCATGTTAACCCGTATTATAAAAGCATCTTTGTGGCGTCGAAGGGCTGGTCTGTAAAGGTGTTAAGAAGTTAAATGTGCTTGTTCAGGGTAGACATCCTGTAAGCCTTTAAGAAAGGCTGCATACTGACAGTTTCTTGGCCTGGAGGTAAAAGGTGCTGCTTACCCGGGTTTGATACACGGATGGAAAATTGCCTCCGTGATGTAGAACACGACTGTGATTATTTCTAGCCGTTACCACCAGTCTTGTTTTACAACCATTCACATTATGTAATTTGATGCTCATTTAATTTAATGAGAGGATGCTGCAGACTTACTTATGACTCGGCGGGGCAACCTGTATGCTTTGGCCACCTCTGCTATCCTTGCCGAAGGAGAAAGAGCGTGTTTCTTACAGAACGTGTTACAACATCTTCAATACCTCTACTTCCAGGTTTCCCAGACTTGTGCAGATGGGAGGGCTACTTGCCTGGGGTGTAGATTATACTGGAATGGCAGCAAGAGTTGATTTTTTTTTTTTCTTGAGCTGCTTGCTAGCTGTTTGTCATGAGGTTATCAGGAGGTATTAATGGACTTTTCCTTCTGTTACAGATGGAATTTTATGACTTGCTGGGTTCTGAATAGGACAAGGAGATGTGTCTGATAAGGTAAGAGAGAGGGTAAGATAAACATGTTCGTACACAAAACAGCCTTACTAGTTTCTTGTTCAGGCTGCAGACAACTATTTCTTCCCCTGGCAGAACCCTGCAAATAATTGAGAGATTTGTTTTTAAGTTCCATTTTCCTCTGACCAGAGACCATCTCTGTCCTGAGTTGCTTCTGTCCCAGTCTTTTCTCTTGGTGAGCTGCTGTACCGAATCCAGAAGACAAAATGTGCCTTTCCAGGCGTGGAGGTTAGCGAGATAGATCATGCTTTTCCTACTATTTTAGAGCTTTTTATAAAGTAACAGATGAGGTAGAAGAGCTCTTGTTCAGTTTTAAGAGATTCCCTTCCGCCGCCCCCCCCCCCCGCC
>NW_010425099.1:54927-68992 GCF_000710305.1 Buceros rhinoceros silvestris | reverse complement strand
TTTGTGTATATGAGGGCCCCCCCCCCCCCCCCCCCCCGGACATTTGAAAGGTAAAAAAATCTTTGAGCTCTTAACTTCTACGCTTTAAAACTTGTTTTTCCTGTTGCAGTATTTTTGAATTTGGTTTGTTTTTTTAGGACAGCGAGTATGTGAGTAGAAAACCTCTAGGTCCAAGTTTGAAATGAGTGTTTGCTGTTAGTAATGTGCTGGAGGAAGCCCTAGATTTGCTGATCTTTTTGTATCTGTCTGTCTGTATACAATGGCAGGATGTTTAAAAGGCAGCTTTTAGGTACTTTTCTTTCTGGTTCAGAGCTTCCACTGTCAGAGGAGTAGATGTCTTCAAAACTCTTAGGTGTGGGGTAACCGCATTCAAACAACAGCCAGCCAATGACAGAGGCAGTATTACCTCTGGATTACCTCAGGGATTGTCACTGTCTTTCAACCCACGATCCACCCTGTGACTGTCCAGCTGTATGACTTAGGTGTTTCACTTTGTCTCCTCGGTATTCCTGAGCTCTGTGCTGCTCCAGGCCTCAAAAATCCCTTATTGGTGTCTTTGGCTGTTGGAAAATGTAGCGTGAACAGCTAAGCGCATGATACCATTGAAGACAAGAACTGAATGACTTTTTCCTTGGTTGAGATTTAGTTCAGAGATTGAGCTCTTGTTGGTGCTCTTGCAGGATTGTTCTTGGGGTGGTGGGGTTTTTGTCATTGTTGTTTGGTTTGTTTTTTTTCCATTTAAGTAGAAAAAGTACTAGTTAAGTAGAGTTAGTTACCCTTTGGAGAGTGGCTGCCGAAGTGAGAACCAGAAACTTTGAACGGCTCTTGACGCTGTGGGGAGCGTGCAAGAATCAAAGACTTGCTGCTTAGGTTTTTTTGCAAGCGTTAGGCCTTCTGTCCATTCAGACTACCCTTTCTCATGCCACTGTTGAATCGTGTTATGAACGTTTTGTTTCATGGCTTACTCTTTACCCCAAGGTGGTGGTGTATGTGTATAGCTGGTAGAATACAGCTCTTCAGGTGAGAGGTCTTGCAGTCTGCACCCTCTTACACAAAGCACCTCTCATACCTACCTTGTTTGTTATGTAAACGAGCTTCTTCTCTTACACGTGTTCAAACCAGTCCACCTATGCTCTGAGAATGGGTAATTAAAATTGCTTTCAGGACTACTTAGGTTCAGCCTTACCTGTGCCTGCACCCCTCTGCACGCAGGCAGCTCAGCTGCCATCCCATCGCACGCCTGCCACCGGCATTGCTGCAGCTGGAGGCTCAGTGGTGCCCACCATGGCGTCGCCACTGGCGTGCGTGAGCCCTGGTTGAAGGGCAGGATGGCGAGGATGGGATAGGTAGAAATGTCTGTGTTCGGGCTGGATGTTCTGGCAGGTTCAGTTGACTGAGTGCTGGGGACACCTTTGGTGCCCAGGTGGGACAGCACTTAGTTGTACGCATTCAGCTGCTGTTTTTCCCTAAGACGTTACTCCTCATGTATTGTACGTATATTATATAGTGTGTGTATATGTTATATTGTTTAATTTTAGGTACTGTTGTTTTCTGCAAAGTGGTTATTGATAAATCCGTGTGCTGCAACGTGGGCAGCTCTCGTGCGCAGCAGCTGGCTGCTGTTCCGTCTGTCCCAGGGTGAACCCGCTCTCCCCTTTTCTCATAAAACAACCACTGAGGCAGCTCTGTTTCTAGTAAATTCTGCAGCTTAAGGCCATGACATCCTCTCTCTGTGGCTTTATTGCCAGCCCCAAGCATGTACAAATTGTGAGCCAGACCCCTAGCAATCACAGGACTGTGAGATTTAAAGTGAGATTCTGGAAGGAAGGAGTAGCATTTTCCACTGGCTCTCTTCTGCCTCTAGAATGTGATACCTTCTCAGGATTGAAATTAATCCTAAACTAGGAATGTGTGTATCTCCTCCTTTCTCTGAGAGAGCTTCTTTTAACCCTTCCTGAACAGCCTGGGCTGGAGAAATGCCACTGTCCCACTCGCAGTCCTCCTATGCCACAAGAAGCTGTTCTGGTCGTATTCCTTCTCAAGACCGCAGCTGTAAGGTGTCCCTCATTCTTTCAGCTATCCCTTACTACCATGGCACCAGTGTTACTTTATTTCTTTGACCTTCTGCTCCCTTTCTGTGTTCCCTCTCCATATTTACATTTGTGTTTCCATCCTTCCAGAGGCATCTGGGTCCTGTCTGTGTCTCCTGTCCATGTTTTCCCTTGGTTGATTACAGTTTTCATGGGTATTTCCTCACCCGTTCCCTGCCTTTTCTTCTTCGGGGGGCAGTACTTCTGAAGCACTCGCGCGTTTCTTGCTGCTGTTGCAAATAAAGGGGTTGCTATCTTTTAGCCCCATTTAAAGCAGCGAGGGACGGTCCAGTCTGTGCAGGGAGGAATCTTGGTTTAATCCTAGCATTGTGACTTCCTTGTCATGGCTGGCTTTTGGCATCTGTCCTATTGATCACATGACAGGGTCAAATAAAATAAACGAATAATAGCTCTTTTAATATGCCTGAAGCCTCAGGGTGAAATTGTGGGACTTGGTGAGCTTACGGCGATGTTGATAGGTGCCAGACCTCTCACCCCATATTTTCTTTCCCTTTCCCTGTATTTCCCAGTGCCTTTATCTTACTTCCTTTCAAGGAACCCGGGACCCTTGTGAACGGCAAGTCAAATTTCACGTGAGGCGTGCCCAATAGCTCGGATCATAAATATGAAGTTGTTCTGTAATGCCTAATCTATTTTCAGAGGTACGTTTATGAGATAAAAATTACTTTGATCGCTGAAATGGCATTGTGTTGTTTTTGGAAGGAAATTACAAGGAAGTAGCTGTTATCAGGCCTATTTTCACCCGCCGTTAGCTTAGACCTGACAAATTGCAGCTCCAAGGTCACTTGCCTTAACAGTTCCAAATTAGGTTGCCAGTTAATATTGATCATCTGAAAAGCAGCAGGTTGCTGTATATTCCATTATTAATAGCTGTTAATGCACTTTATAATAGCAGTCTGTTTTGCAAACATTTTCTGGTGGTTCTTTTTTGATGAGTCTTGGCAGTGAAACCCCAGGTTTAACACATGCAGAACTGCAGTAACTCACTGAAGGGTTTGCATTTTGGCTGTGTTCTTGTTGGGTTTTTTTTTTTGATTTTTGATGAGACCAAATGGAGGTACAGTCAGGAGTGACGTCGTCTTGTGTTGGTACACACCAGTGCAAAACTCCTGCACCGTGCTAGATGAGTTTTAATTACTACCTTTGTCACTGCTGATAAATATTTTTGTCTCCACAGAAGCCATCTTAGAAAAACTTTCAAAATAAGAAAGCTAATTTGAATAAAGCAGTAACAGGTAATTTGAGTTCCTTTTCTTGTGTTAGTTAGCTGTTCTGTCACAGTATGTGGAAAGTACCTGGAAAGCACAGGGAGAAAAATGGGAAATCTCTCATGCATAAGGAAAAGAATATAGATAACAAAGTTGGTGTGGGGCAAGAAAATATCTACGTAAATGTAGACATCAAGGTAAATGCTTTTTCCTTTTCTTTTTCTTCCAGAAAATTTGAATATTTGCACAATCTGATGTTGCAAGTTGTAAATGCTTAACACTTCTAAAAGAATAAATTACTTCAGTGCCTGAATGTGTAGATAACTGTCAGCTTCAAAGGATCGAGTGAGTTGGAATGTCTGGAGAACTCGGTATAGGCAGGTACCAAGCAGAGTATAGAAAGCAGGGGAATATATTCAACTAATAGAACAGAGGCCTAGATGCAAGTTTTATATGTTAATTAATACTAATCATGTAACGAAAAGCAGATTTGCGTGGTTCTGCTTTTAATGTAAAAGTGGAATAATCACTTCCCCCTCCCTCTCTCTGTCATACTGGGTTTCCCAAGATGCTTGTTGTAAGGGGTTGTGCTGCTTCTGTAAAAGTTGAGATGGAAAATTAACCTATTTAATACTTTTCTAACTATCCTTACAACAAAGGCCACCTTTCGCTGTAGGATATCCTCCTTGTCAGCTGGCCGGTTCTGTAAGAAGTGACTTTGTGCTCTTGAGGAAGCACTGAAGAGAAGCTGAGATCAGTACTGTCAAATGCACGTTAAAGCTGTAGGGCTCAGATGAAAGGACCCATTTCAGCTTTTGCCTGAGAAGTGAACTGATCAGAAGTTCCCCTCAGTACGTAAAGCACAGGCAAGACGGGGTGCAGTTTAGCGTTGCAGTCTGGGGGATGCGAGGTGCTCCTCTTTCACCTTGTCCCGCTCAGTGAGCCAACGCAGGCTGCTGGCAAAACTACTAGCTCTGACTTTTTCCTTAGGGTTCTTTTTCTGACCCGAGTGCCCTGGGCTCCAACGGGAACACAGGCGCGAGGGGAGCAGCAATGCTCATCACTGAGCCCCCCACCCTGGCTGGATGCACTCTCCTTTCTTTCTTCTCTGATGTCGGTGGTGCGGCTGGAGCTCAGAGGCACGGTGTGGGGAGCAGGTGACCCTCTACCTGGTGAGCGTGCAGGGTACCAGCTCTGCGGCTGTGGGGCAGCCACCAATTTCAGTGCTTGCTTGAAAATAGCTCTGGCAGCCAGGAACTTCTAACTGCAGCTCTGCTAATGACTGGTGTTGTGGTTTTGGGCAACTCCCTTGGTTGTCTTTGAGTCAGCTCCGTCAGTAAAAAGGGGATGATGCTCCTTCATAACTCACTGTCGAAATGATTAGTTGTTGTGCTTCAGATGTTAAGGTCCTGCCATGGATTGTTACCATTGGTATGGAGAGGCCTCTGGCTTCTGTTAAGAAACCCTGGCTCCAAGAACAGGTTGTGGGGACTGTTTTGGTGGTTTGTTTTTTTTTTTCTGTTAACTTATGAAGCAGATCAGATTGACTCTTGGTACCAAAGCACTAACCAGCACTACTGACCATCTGAAGCTTAACCTTTCTCCCTCCCTTTTCCTCCCTCTCCACAACTGTCAACTTGGCTGTCCACGGTTCAAACCTTTCCTAGATGGATTAAAGACACGGTGCCAGAGTAGAAAGGGAAATTTTACTTGAGGCTGAGGGTGGAATCCTAGCAGCAACACTAAGGCTTTGCTGCCGGTGTAGCAAGATAGATAAATTATCTGCTTTTTTCTCTGAAACCCATTCTGCATGGAGGCTGCACAGATTCCAGGTTTTGGCTGTGTTACCAACCTGAGATGTGCCATTAACTTGTTGGTTTTTTGAAATAAAAAAAAAGTAAGTCTAAAAATAATGTTGGGGGTAGCCCAGTGAGTGAAAAGTTGCAAAATTCTCGTATAAGATAAATTTAGCTTAAAACCCCCTAGATATTTAAATTAAAGGAAAATATTAGTTAAGGTACAGGGGCTGTTTGTGTCTCTTGGACCTCATAAACGCCAAGGAATGGAGTTCACATATCCTGTGAAATACATTCTCAGGGTTCTGTCCCCAAAACGAGCCTCTAGTATCTGCTCATCTTGTCTTACTAGCACAGATCATGAACTCTTAGTAAGTTCTCCGGTGAATCCGTATCTCTGCTGTTACTTTACAGAGACGCCCAATCCTGACTACGAATGACAGAAGGAGACACGTCCCCATGGTAAATTACAATAATTTCCCTCAGGAAGAATTTTAGACAATTCTGTTTTGTGTTATAGAAAGTCTTATGTGGTTTGTTCATGATTGTAGTAGAGATTTGGTTTTCTTTATGTGTGGAGGGATGTAATCTAGTGCATAGTCAAGGTGTCTGTGTTCTAATACAAGTTGTTGTGAGTTAAAGTGGAGAGAGCGACATCTGGATAATAAAGTTTTGGAGGCCATATCTGCCATGAGTGATTCTACTTGGAAATCACTTCACGTTCCTTGTTTAGTGCCAGAGACTCAAATTTTTGTGCGGCTAATTAATGTTAGCTAAAGCAAGAGAACAGTGGATTACAGTCTGTCCTGGAGCTCTGGGAGAAGCCTTGAATACCCTGAACTGAGGCTGTGGAGCACTTTGAAGACAAATGAACTTTGATTTTAGTTTCTGACGGTGCGTAGGGAGCAGCCAGTGCTTCTGAAGAGATGTGCCCCAAGAGCCGTGCTGCCTGGAGTTCCCTAATTGCAGAGGTCCGTGTTTCTAAACGGGTAGCGTGGCTGCACAGTGGGGGAGATGTGGATGCCAGAGGAATTGTTCAGGGTTTTAGTCAGCTGGGTGAGACAGAAAGCGGTTCTTGGGAATCCTGCATTCTGCAAGCTTGCTGTTGATGAGTTTCTGCGCCTGCCCATCATGTAAATCAACTGTAATTATGTACAGTCAGGCAGAGGAGATTAATTGTGAACTCCCAAAACTTTTTCCTCTGCCCAGCGGTATCTTTTTGGGGCTTGGTTTTGCCTAATGTATTCTTTATCTTCTGAGTAAATTTTGGTAGAGACACTTAGCCATTTTGTCAGTAAGTCACTGATAACCATTACACTTTGATAAGCCAAATATGCAGACTTTTTAACCTCCCGGCATGTGTTTTCCAAATCTTTGGCCGTTCTCGTGGTATTTTCCTTTCTGAACTGCACAGACCAGGGACGCATGTTGCCCTTGCTTTTACTGTCCTTTAGAGAATACTCTCCTTCCCCGCCTTGCCTTACACAAAATCGTGTTCGTATCCATCCAGAGGCTACTTCCTTGCTTAGCTGCAGATGCGTGCGGGAAGTTTCGTGTCTAGATCGTGTCTGCTGTGACAGCCGGTCTTTTTTACAGGTTCGTTGCCTTCCCAAATGCGGTTCCCCAAGGGTAACTCTCGTGGTTCTTTTATTCCTTGGAGTTTGTAACTTAGTGATACTGCTATATTAAAACAGTTCAGATAAACTGTATCTAGCAAAAAATACGCTTTACCAGAAAGTAACCCAATTTGGGTTTTGCTTTACTGTTGCTCCGGGTTTCATGTTCTGTACAGATGACAAGAAGTGATTTCATATTTTGTTTCAGATCCCTGGTAATGGCGATGGGCAGAATCCCATCAGGCCCCCAAAATACCAAAGAAAAAAATACGAGACAAAGTGCAGTACATGGTGTCATTAGAGATAATGCTTAGAGGATTTTGAATCCCTGGATTGAACTTCTTGTACTTTGCAGTTTGGGCTTGTGAGAACATAATTACAGCTTTGAATTCTTTATTTTAAATATTGCAAGTATGTGGGGGAGTAGTCGTTTTGTTTTTGCTAAGTAGCATTTTTCTAGAGAACTGTTCATAGCACTTGTGTTCGTTTTTTTGAAGGTAAGATGTAATGTTGGTACTTTTTTTTTGGTCTAGTTCTTATATGAGATGAAGTACCAGACAGTTGCACATTTACCATCAACTAATAGTCAAAAGGTACAGTCTCACAAAGGCTTGGCTAAAACTAAATGAATAGCTCTCAGTTTCTTGTGGGTGGTTTTTCTGTGCGTGTCTGCACTGCTTACCAATAAGGAATAGAGCAACTTTCCTCTTCTGAGATAGCTACGCTGCCAACTTTTATACTGTTGAAGTAATTCTGTTGAACAGGAGGAAGAAAAAAGTTCATAAATTGTCAGAAGGAATTTGTCTTTAGTGTGCCAACAGGGTTGGGTCTGTTTTTCCTCCTCCATTTTATCAGAAGGAAAATAAAAAAGCTTGTTGCTGTAGAACTTCATTAGCCTTTTGCTTTCAAATGCTGAGCCTTAACAGTATCCTGCTTTCATGATTTATTCTAACAGTTGACTGTGAGTACAGTATTGGAACGCACCTCTTGGAGATTAAAAAGGTCAAGACCTTTACTTCCGTGGGGATGTTGCACAAAGCCTCACTTCGTGGCATCTCACTCTGAGTATTTCTGAAGTGACTCGAATAATCTGCTTAGGGCGGCGTGGGAAGCCTGTGGGGACCGCAGTGGTGGTACCCTCCCGCCAAAGCCATCTTCTGATGGTCAAGGAATGCTCTACACTTGGTCTATCTGTCATAGGCTCAGGTGCATCTTACCTCTGAAATACTTGTGGCGATCCTGCGCATTGATAGTTTGAAAAGTTGAGTGTTATTCTAAGGATTGCATGCTTTTCCTTACACAGAGGAAAGGTGTCCTCTCTGGCCCTGGTCCTAGTCTGTGTTATTAAAACCAGGCAGGCAAATGAGTAGACTTGACTGTGTCCCACTTAAACTTCCTCTGGATTTCTCGAATAGACAGACTGGAAGAACAAATCATCTCCTCGTCCTTTTCCTCTCTGCTTTCTTCTGCTGGTTTTGCAGCCTAAAATATCATCCCCTTTTGTAGCCTTAAGGAGGGGTGATGATGAAATCTCTGCTAGAAGTGTTCTCTGAAGCTGAACTAGTTACGCCGTCAGTCCCACTAACAAAACCCAGCTGAGGGAGAGCTTTTGGACACAACGCAAGGAGATTATCTAATAAGCTTTGGCTGGTTGAAAAGCATGAAGAGTGTGCTTGGGATGTATCTGTGCAGCTTGCTGTGTCACTTTTTCTTTTGATGATCTTTTGGATGGACCGCACTGCCTAGGAAAATTCCCGTTTCTGCCAAGAGAGGCTGTTGGAGATCCGTTAAGAGGTGCCTGCATTTTCTCTCTAGCGACTAATAAATGTGAGCCCCAAGTGTCACTTAGAGACCAGCTGCTGTTCCTCAGTTCTGGTTTGAGGGTTGGAGCCAGGTGAAGGTATATTCTTGTTTCTCCGATTTCCAGACACAGTGTGAGGGAATGAAAGGGATGAGATGTCTGGTCTGAATGGGTAATGGTGAAGAGTGACGTCTTGAGATGCTTTGTGGCTCTGACTGCTTGAGACACAAGAGGAAAGGAAACCTATTGTTTAATTTAGATTTTAGCAGGAACTGAAGGGTCCCTCTGTAGGACAATCTGAAGTTCTGTCGTCATATTCTGGTGAGACCTGTTACGGCGTGAGGGTTAAGTAGAAGTAGCAGTGGCTCCTGTTCAGCCAAACCCAGAGCTGGCAGCGGTGAATGACGAGGTATTCTTTGGCATCATTAGAGTGCTTCTGTCAAAAGGCAGCGGGCTCTGTGTCCAGATGTCACGTTGGTGGATCCTGGAGCAAGAATCAAAACAAGTAATGCTCTTGAAGCATCACTGAGTCACAGTAAGGAGCTCCTGTGCTGTCTGTCATGCAAGACACATTCACGTTTCCTTGGCCTGCCACCTTCTCATACATGATTTTGGCTTTCACTAGTGATTAAGTTTGAAATTATTTCCTTATGTTTTCAGATGTTGCTGTAACATTAAAGTATTAATAACTTTCTCGTTGCTTGTCCTCTTGCCTGCATGTTTATGTTTTCTTTTGACTAAAGACATACTATTATACAATTACAGAGAAGTGTATGTGAGTAACAGTTGGAGAGAGGGACTGACCTATGTTCTTTTTCTCCCATTTAAAACAATTTGAGGCTTATGTGATATTTTAGTAGCAGTCTCTCGCTTGTCCAGGGAAATGATGTTTAAAGACCAGACCCTGAGAGTATTCTTTTAATTTGGAAGGGGTTAACATCAGCTTTTCACGTTCAGCCACTGTGGCTGGTATCTGGGATGTAGAACCGTAGCCGTACAGGTTGCTGGTGGTGGGAATGTTGTCTGTATACGTAGTTTCCTTAGCAGGTGATGAACTTCTTCCTTAATGATTTAATTACTTTGTCTGGAAATCCTGGGGGGGAAAAAAAGATATCTGGGAAGTTCTGCCAGAGACTCGCATTGGTGTGGTGATAGAGGAGGGAAGGGATGTCTTCTGAGGTTAGATGCAGGCAGGAAGTGCTTTTGGCCAGAAAGGCTGAAATACAGAATGGATTTGGGGAAGCGGGACATGAGTTCTTCTAGTGGTTAGTCCAACAGCAAGATACCTTAGCCTGAGCGTGCCTCTGAGTTTCCACCTGTGGGAGATGAATTATAATACGTGCCTCAGAAGTGCTGTGAAGGTGCTAAATTAATGCTTTCAGTGGAAGATCACAGGGTGCTTTGAATAAAGCTTTACAAAGTGCACAGTGTTCTTACTACTAATACCAAATAGTTTTTGTGTATCTCTTAAATGACAAGGAAAATGAAATGTGCCAGGTTTGTGAAGCTGGAGAAACGTTTGCTTGTTATTTTGAAAGAGATGGAAAGTGCAGATGGAGAAAGGAGGATTGAAATCAGGGTATGGAGGGAAAAATCCCATGGACTGTCATCACAGATGTGGTTTTGAAATCCTTCATCTTGTTGTCTCGTGTCTGTAAATCAGCTTTATAGGTGACTGAGCATTTCTGAGGAGGGTGAGAGGGAGGAGAGCGTTCACCAATGCAGAGTAACGCGCGGCAGAGGAAGCTGCTGCTCAAACTCTTTATTTGAAGAAAATGTGACAAACCAGGAACAGCTATAGTCCTTTTCTTAAATAGGAAATACATGCAACCACAAGACCAGCGCAGAGCTAAGCGACTGGCTGGAGCCTACGTTAGAAATCAGAAGTTACTCAAAACGGTCTCTTGGCCTACTTTGTCATTTGGATCATACTTCAAAAGCTGAAAGAAAGGCTAATATGCAGCCTGCCAGCAGAATAACAATTAACAGCATCTTAAGCTGCCCGTCCACAGCAGGGTTGTCCTTTCAAGTGATGCCCTTATCTGCTCCGCTCAGCGTCACTGAGATGCAGGCACTCTGTCACAGGAGGGGTCTTCGCTGTCCTATCCAGGTTGTCCCCAGCTTCGGAGTGTCTCTGTCTGCCTTGCTCAGGCTCCGCTTCTCCTCTGCCACAGGCTTGATGTGGACTTAGAATAATCGCTTCGTGCACTTGAAGCCAGCTCACAGAGAATGGGAAGGGTTCATGTTGTCTGGGATGTCAGGAGCTTCTTGCTGTATTTTGGTTATTTTAGTTGGCAGCAGTGAGGTGTGAACTTCCTGTGAGCAGGTGAGAAGTGCAAGCCCTGCCTCTCCCTTGCCTGGGATACTGGCAGGCTCAGAAATGAGGAAACTGCTAACCTTTAGCTGTGGAGGTCAAAACACAACAAACCCCCCAGCCCTTCTTGTTCTGAGAAGCGAGCCCTTGGGTTGGCTGTTATCAGCTACGTGATAAGCGGGGCTTCTTCTGCTGGCCACGTTGACTGCCCTTCGTTAGTTCTGACCAATGAAACATTATTTTTTCATCTGGTAGGTATGTTCTTTGCTAACCTGTTAAATATCCCGAGGAAAGGCTTTGTGGCTAGTAATTAATTCTGGTAATTAATTCTGCTGTTGAACTAGGGTTCAACAACTGGTTGCACTGTTTTTACTTAAGCAATGTCAACCTGAGGAGATGTGTTGAAACTTCTTTGACCTTTGTTAAAAAGTTAAAGCTCTATTAAAGTTTAGCCTAGGAAAAGAATACCTTTAGGTCTACACTGTGGTATTTCCGTCCTCTAAATAAATCCATGTGGACAAAGCAGCACTGGAAACTGGGATCTGGTGTCTAGACCCGGCTTTTCAAGGGAATCTTCTCATACAGGCTGTAACGTTAGCTGACATCCAGCTCTGCGGTGCTGATGGGTTCACTCTTCTGCCCCTGCTCCTCTTTATTCAAGCTGCTTTCCCAGCACACCTCTGCAATGCTGGTGCCCTTTGTCTAAAAGAAAAGTTTCGTACTCTAGAAAAGCAACAATAGTACAACTAAATTGGTACTTTTGTCTATGAATTTTACTACTATTTAATAACGATAGGAATTCGCCTTTTTGAGCTGAAGCATGAGAAGCACTATGCTCCGCCAAGTTGTTCTGACTCAACCTCAACCATAGGAGTTTTTAAAATAGTCATTAAATTCTTTATTGTATATAGAAAATAAAACAAAAACATGTTTGTATTGGAAGAATGAGTATCTGATATGACAGCATAGAGCAAAAATGTATTATGCATGTACAGTTGAAATAGGTTAACCTGTTTAAACTGTATTGTAGACATAGTGCTCCTGCATTTGAAAAAGTTTCATGACTCCATATAACCATATCAACATGTTTCCATAGTTAATTCCCAGCCTACAATTGTATTATCTTTTGTCTAATGGAACATCATCATATTAAGTAAACTAATAACCATAATGTTAATGTTGCTGATGCTTTATTAGATACTACATTAAAAAAATCCCAAGTCAACAAACCACAATCCTGCGTTCATTTAACCAGGAGACGTTTTAACTCATGAAGCTTTTCTGTGAGGGGGAAGTGAAGGTCACATTTAAAAATACTGCATTCAGTGCTCAAAATGGATCAGTAAGTAAAAATGGACCAGTATATGCCATACTGGTTGCTTGTGAGGACATCACATACACACCCAGTGCTCTTTGGCACTTTTCTGCAAAGAGGAGCACGTTTTATACTGGTGTTTCTGTCACGATTACGTATGTCTACGTGTCCACAGTAAATACAGAAACAATGGCAGTGACTGTAAACGGGTGATGAGGCAATGTGATTATCTGGGAAGAGAGGAGTAGCTACAAGCCTTTAGTTGGTAGAACTGAGGTAATTATATTTCAAGATCACTCCTAAGTTCACTGAAGAAAGTTATTTCTCCTAAAATATGAAAATGCCACCAAAAACCAGGGGCATGGCAAATAATGACATGTCCTTTGTCACGCGGGGGACTAATTTCCCTTTGGTATGGACTTACTCGAGGGGTACGGCTGTTCGCACAGACCACTCCACTGCTGTGCATTATGCAGAGGGAAGGGCTCGCTACATTCTGGGTGGTGGTCGAAAGCGAAGAGTCCTTGCAGTGCCTCTGAGAGAATGGATAGAGTCTTTGGATGTAAAAGCCAGATGCGTCCTGTGGGAATGTGTAGTATTTTACCAGAGTATGAAGGCGCAGGAGCAGCATTGCCCGGAGAAGCTGTGGATGCCCCATCTCTGGAAGTTTTGAGGCCAGGGTGGATGGAGCTTTGAGCAACCTGGTCTAGTGGAAGGTGTCCCTGCCTGTGGCAGGGGGTTGGAACTAGATGATCTAATAGGTCCATTCCAACCCAAACCATTCTGTGATTCTGTTACTGGAATACGCAGTCCAGTTCTTATGTGCCTGCTTTGAAAAAAAAACACTTTAAAAAGAAAAAACAAAGGCTTTAGAGCTGAGAGATTGATTACAGCTGGAAAACCTGTTTTACTGTTGGATTTTTTTTCTTTTAATAAACAGCGTAGCACACTTACTTTAAGTGAAGTGGCCAAGTTGTGTTTTGCAAATATCTGTAGAGGAAAGAAAGTACGAAGCTCTTCAGCTTAGGAGGTGGAGTTGTAATGGGACTGAATGGCTGGAAGTTGAAACCGGGTGAATCTGGGCTAGTTGTAACACACAACAACAGGATAAATTACTCTCCAGAACAACTCCCTTTGGATGTGATGGATTCACGATCACTTGCTTGTGAGTTAGAACTACATGTTTTTAGCAAAGGAGATGATTGCTGATGTATACGTGGTCCGGACTTGAACAAGTAATACCTCGGCATCCGCAGTGCACCTTGGGTCAGACAGGTGGTTGCAACGGTCTGTTCCGCTTTCCGGGTCTGTGGGAGCTGGGTAGAGACCACCTGATGCTGTGAGTTGACCTACCAGCCAAGTTGTATGTGCTTGAATTTATTCCCAGCACTATCTCTAGTAGGGCAGTGATGGTGTTTTCATTCTTTCCGTACTGGTAGCTACTGGACTTTTTTTTCTGGCCATCGTTCACCTGTTCAAATTTAGTTTGTCTTAATCAAATTTCAAACAGAGGCATGTTTCCATGGCAGCATCAAACTTGTGGCACACTTTTTGCAGTAAGTGTTGCCCTGCGTTTCTGCAGAGAGGTGAGGTCAAGTTTCTTGCCTGCCTCTGGATTTGCCTTGTTGGGCCAGAGCAAAGGACACAAGGTAGAGCTGCGCAACACCGCTGCATCTGGGCAGTGGACCCAAGGTGGCAATTTGATATTATTTACATATACATGTTTATTTACATATATTATGTAAATATATGCACATATATTACGTGTGCATACAAATAATATACATATTATTTACATACACATTTATGCATACATATATGCAATTTAATGTCTTCAAAGCAAACACATTTCACTTCTTGTCCCCACAGTGGCGATGCTTGTGTAGAAGTCTCTTGTGTGGAAG
>NW_010425099.1:54506-54791 GCF_000710305.1 Buceros rhinoceros silvestris | reverse complement strand
AGTGTGTTAACGGAAATTCGGTGTACTTGTGGCGTTTGCTGTGCTATGGCAGAGCTCTGTTTCAGTGCGTGTGGGGAGCTCCGTGAGGATGGTGGAGAAAACGCCACTGCCTTCACTTCCGACATATATCGAGTGTGATTTATTTATGGTACTTCATTGCGAATGGAGTGTTCTGTAGTGTATTTGTAAATAATGAATTCTTTATGACAGGACATCCGTGTCTGTGGAGCCTGTGTCGTACAGCTGGTTTTCTAAATACACTTCATGATAAGATACCTGTGCCTG
>NW_010425099.1:45987-54353 GCF_000710305.1 Buceros rhinoceros silvestris | reverse complement strand
CTGCTGTATCTGGTGTCCGTTTTGACTCTGACTCGTAAAGATAGATATGTAAAAGTTCGGGCTGTTTGTGTGAGTTGATAGGGTGTTAAGTCTTCTGGAACCTGATTTTCTACAGCGCAGAAGTCAGACTGCCTCTGTATAAAGATACCCACTTCCTACTGTAAAAGGAACTTAGGTGCCATATAAATGAAGCTTTGCTACTTTTGACTTTTCTGAAGAGTACACGTTTTTGTAAGGTTTTTTTAATGAGTAGACCTAGATTCTGTTATGCCACTGGTTTGTGGACGTAATGAACATGCTGGGTGGAGTGTGCCTCTCAGAACGGCCATACGAGAAATGGGAGATGATGGACTGTTTGGCCCAGTATGTGACGCTGGGACTAACCTCCTCCCTTGCTCGTCTGTGCAGTTTGAGCAGGACGCGCTTGAAGGCTTGATTTGTGTAGGACCAGCAGCTGGCCAGCCTCGTCCCCTGCTCTGTCTCTCCCTCTCATCACTTCTCTTCCCTCTTTTTCCCTCCGTAATTACTTTCAGGAACTTAGTACCAGTTACCAGATTTGCAGCTAATGTCCTGGTAAGCCTTTTTAATTCCCTCAAAAAGAGAAAGAAGTTAACGCTGGATGCCCACCTGCCCTGCGCGGCCGCTCAGTTGCCTAGCAGCCCATGGAAGGCACCGAGAGAAGCAGCTCACCCCTTCTTGAATCATCTGCTGAGAGAAACGAGAAGACAATTATTAGTGGTTTGGTTTGTTAACATGTTTCTTCTCCTCTGTCTCTCCTGCATGCACACACACACACACACTTCCACCTGCCGCTGCTCAGCAGCCTCTCACAAGCTGTGAAATGGAGTTCCCTGCATTCGAGCAGCCCTCGCTGCTCACGCAAAAGGCAGTAACCGTCATGGCTGGCTCTGAGGTCGTTGTCTGCAGTGTCACAACTGTGCTGCGCAGATGCTTTAATGCCTCTTTCGAGTGGAGTTGGTTTGGTGCTTCAGCTGACGAGGTCGTGGTTTTGCACATTGGTCTGTTACTTAAGTTTTCAATTTTTAGTTGGAGGGTGCTCAGTGCTTCTCACCGCTTTTCCTTGCAGGCTCTGACGGAGTAGCTCTGCTTAATCTTACTGCAGTAGCTGGAGACTCTTCAGCTTTCTGCCAAAAATTGTGGCCTGTTACCAGGACAGGTAGCAAAGGGTGCCTACCCCTGCCTTGGCCGTGCTGGTGCAGCGTGGTTCAGAACTTGGGTGGAGGGTGGGCTGTGACCGGAGAGGCTGAGGTGTGTCGCGTTAATCTGAGGCTGCCCCAGGAAATAAAACCACCCTCAAAGCAGCCTTGGCAGCAGGTGGCCAAGGATGATGATATGTGTTAAACTGTGACAGGGGCTTTGGTGTATGTGAGGGGTGAAGGTGCAGATCTCCAAAGCAGGATGGTTACCAAGATGTCATTTGTACAACTTCAGCTTTATGCTAGAGTTTTTGTAAACCTGAGCTGGAGAAGAAAGGTTTAAGAACATCTTTAACCCCTGGTATATCCAGTTAACCTGTCACTCCTTACCTCACTGTGGTGGTAAGTGCCAGTGGGATGTACCGGTCAGGAGCGGGGACTGTCCTCCAAGTGATACAGCTGTGAAGTGCCCAGTGCAGTGCGACCCTTCCCCGCTTTCTCCTCTAAGGACGTTTGTTTCTGATTTACTTCCACTGAAATCAGAGGTACCAGTGATGCAAACAGAGAAGCTGCTGGCTGTTACAGTCCCACATCAGCCAGTTTCGTGTGTCATGACATTTTTCACTTCAACGCAGATTCCTAGATAGCCACGAACCTGCAGTTGGAGGAACGAGCACATGATTTATATGAAGAAATACATTGGGTACTGCTCGGATATCCTTTCTAAAAGGCTAATTGTGTTAATTTGCTTGAGACACAATTATCTCAATGGGATTGATTTGTTTAATTAACTCGGGATGCCTGCAGGTTAAATAGTGAGTATAAATAGAAGGACAGTGGGGAATGCATCACTAATGTTTGTATTGCAGACGGATTGACTCATATGTAAATGAAGTGCTGCAAGCCTGCCAGGCTAACCTAGTTCTGGGGTGGTTTCTCGATACAGAAAATCTCTCTTGCTGTCATACATAACACGGGGCTCGTACGCGCAGGAATAAGTTGGTGAAGAGCGTACGCTGTAGTACTAATGGCAAAAATACCTCGCTCCTGCCGAAAGCACCTCGCGTGTGAGCACTTGGGTGAACACTGCAAAGAGATGGCGTCGGAAGGACGGGCTTTGTGCTGGACCACTGTGATGGCGCTGCCCTGATGCAGCCCAGCAGCTTCTCCAGCGTGTCAGCCCTCTCGTTGTGGTGTCGTGTCCAAACATGGCAAAGACCACCCTGACCGGAGAGGTCAGCTACCCTGTATGGAGCATCCTTAGGCTGAAGCCTTCTAATGAACTTTATGTGTTCCCTTGCCTTCGTCATAGTTTGTTGCAAGATACTGGATAAAACTACAATTAAAAAAACCCAACGTAGCTCTGCCACAGAACCAAACCAACTAAACAAACACACGTTTCCTTTTAGCAGTTTTAAGTGTATTGCTGGTTCAAAGATGTCCTTGTGTCTGCATGAGGAGAGTGTAGAGGAGTGCTGTAGTCTTTTCCTCAGTTCTTTTTTTATATCTTTGATATTTCTCTTGTTAGTGTGCTCGCTTCAGACTTCTCCATCTCTTTCTGTGCAGAAATCTTTGTCCAAAATTATTCTTGTCCCCTTTTTCTGAACCTTTTACTACGTCTGCTATCTCAAGAAGAGATCAGATGATAAGAGCTGAACACAGCACTCCGATGGAGAACATGTTCTGATTTATGCTGTGGCACAACAGTGCTGTCGCCCTTATCTTTTAGATAATCATGTGAATGCTTTTGTCCCTAAAATGGAAGGGGAAAAGGAGTATTTCTAAGTTATGTCTTTGCATATCTAGCAGTGTTTTTGATTTATTTGCTGGAGACTTGATTCAAATATTTACTGCAGAACTGTTAAACCCAACAATCGGTTTTGAGTGCTTCACGTTTTTCATTTAAATGCACTTTGCTTTTTATTGATCCGCGGTGGATTTAATTTGCCCCTTGGCCTGGCCTTGCATGGTTCATCTGGAATTCTTTCCAGTCCTCCCTGGTTTTGACCAACTGTAAATAATTTTGTCATCTGTGGATTTTAGCTGTTCAGGTTTTTTTGTGGGGGAGGGGAGAGGTGGTGTTGCTGCTTTTCATGTGTTCACGGTTTGTTCAAGTTTATATGTAACATTGCTACCCCAGTATGGAGCTGAGGGCATCCTCCCTTGATCTTTTTTTTGCTTAGTGAAAGCTGTTTCTTTAGTCCTCATGTATTTTCTGTGTCTCTCTGCTGCTTTTGAATCTCCATAAATGCTCTCCCTAATAAACCTCAATTTTCTTAGTAGCGTAAAAGGATTTTGTCAAATACTGCTTGCAAGTCTGATTCCCATCCCTTTTAAATCCATACTTCTGTTGAGAAGCCCAAACCACTCATGAACAGCAAAGAGAAAAGTAGGGAAGTGTGTATCTGTTGCAGAAACTAGGCTTGGAAAATTGTATCCTGTTGGAATACTTGGATGACATGCACCGAGGCTGTAGAACACTGTTGCTCCAGCTTTTGTTTGCATTGCTTGTTGTCATACCTTAATCCTTTGTTTAGGATCAGTCCATTTTTAATCTAGAGGGTTGGTTCTTTGTGTCTCAAACTATTTCCAGTCCAGTAATTATCCTACTGTGTTTGTTTGCCTGGAGAAGAGTTGTGGTTTGGGTTTATTGACGGGGTTTTGGTTCTCCTAGCAGGTTCCTCAGCCTCTCCACCTCTGCCGCCTTCTGAAAAGATGGCTTTTCCGTACATGTCCCTTGAAGCCAGGTCATCTATGCGTGTTTTAGACAGCTTGTGGAAATTTGGTGTCCTAGAAGAAGAGTCATACTCCTTCCATCTTACCGTCAGCCCACTGAGTGCTGTTACTCTGTCATCAGGACAGAGACTTCAGCCCTTCTGGTGTTTAACCTAGACGCTGCTTGGCCCTAGCTTGTAAACGCACGTTTCTCTCTGCCTGTCAAGTGGGGTTTATCAGGCCTTTGGCTTGAACCAAGTTTACTGAGTAATGTCAGTTTATCTCTTCCAGGTGAACACTCCAAAGGTGAGTGTGGTAGAGAGCCTTCGTCACTCTGTCAGTGACTCCTCCCAGCGTCTGCCGTTGTGAGGAGGGCTGTCATTCCCTTTCACCAGTTCTCTTTGGGTCCGTGTAAGATGGCAGCATCTGAGGAGGATTTGAGATCTGTTGAAGGAAACATTGTAAAGAAATTTTCTTAAAGTTTTGGAAGCTCAGGAGTGAAGGAATAGCAACTTTTCTTCCTAAGGCACGGTTTCTGACCCAGTTATGTAGCTTTCACTTAAAGGGCTTCGTTGATGTAAACCAAGTGCAGTTCTGCCTGGAAACCACCATGGGAAAAGGTCTTTGTACAAGGTTTGGTTTTGTTTGTTTTTTTAATCTGTTACAGTCTTGAATTACTAAATAACTTAGTACTGCCAGAGCTTATTCCTTCCAGTCTGTGGCTTTGCCCGAGCAAAAGTGAATACGCCTCCTCAGAGGCACTTTGGGAGTGGTGCTACACAGAGGTACAGGTATGCGCACACCCCCAGACAGCGCTGTGAGACCAGCTTTGAAAGCCTGGGGTGGTGAGGGGGTGAAATAGCCGAGGGAACACGCTAAGCCCATCTGACCAGAGACTGTCTAACGCTGGGTTTTCAACTTCAGAAATCGCAAAGTGCTGTGCTTTTGTGATGGGCTTACTTCACGTGTTCAGAGGTGTGCTCAGACATATTCCAAGGGAGGGAAGAACTTGAGAGGAAGTTAGAGTAAAGCAGAAATCATTATTTCTCCTGGACTGGACCCTCCCAGGAATGCAGCTGGGTGGAGAAGCAGGTTGCACGTGCTGCAGGGATGAGGCAGTACTGGTATGGCAGATAGCAAAGGGAGAGGGACTAAGGAGAACGTTGATTTGCATTCTGGGTTTATTTTTTTTAAAAGTCTTCTTGGATGATGCTGTGAAAATGTCAAGTACCATCAGGAATGTGAATGAAAAACTAGAAAAGATATCAGGTAGAGAAGAAACATCAAAGAACAAGGATGGTCTGGAAAAGGTTCAAGCAAAATGCTCTTGTTTTCTAATATAACAAAGTCTGTGTGTTGCTACTCTTTAAGCCAGGCAAAGCCCCAACTGTCTTTTTCCTGCAGAAATGCCTTTTTCCTCTGTGGTAGGTTAGAAAGCCACATCTTCAAGTAAGATTGAATTTGGCTTGCTTTTGTCTTTACATGGTTGACATTGAGTTACCTGTTTATTGGGTATGTGCTTGGCATGCAGGCCACCGCAGATGCCGCCGAGGTTTGGTATCCTTGAAGGATGTTTTCCATGAGGTCCTAAAAGTGTCGCATTCTGAAATGGAAAATGTGTTTCTTCGTATTATTTTATAAGACTTAAATCTTCTTTTCCCCTGTTGCTCTCACTAAAATGCAGAAAATAGGTTGAACTGAAAGGCTGACTATCAAATTTGTGCATGTTTTAAATAACTTTTCACATTGAATCTCTGGAGAATTTCGTCCCTGTATGTGCAGAAATGTCAGTGAAATTTATCTTAGTCCAAGATTTTACCAGGGCAAACTCTCAAATACATGCATTCATTGCCTTCACCCTCGTTCTTCCAGTTCTATCCCTTCCCTTGGATGTCCCTTCCTAGTACCCCTTGCTCAGATCAGTTTAGGATTGGGATACGCGGGCACACCTGCTCGCCTCAGCCAGCGGCCACACTCCTGTGTGGGTATGGATTTCTGTTTGCTGTAAACCAGCTTGTTTATCGTGGCTGGTTTGTAGAGCCTGGAGGAGCTTCTTAGCACTACATAATATTCTGAGCAAGGGGAGGTGGTTGCAGTGAGGAATAACTAGTTCATAAAGTAGGACGAAGCTGTTTTTACAAGAAAACTCGCTCTATTTTGCATCTAATTCTTGGGTGATGAGCGGAAAAAAAAATAATGAGTTTTGCTCTTAATTCAGTGAATTTCTGTAATGTTCAGAAAAAAAAGGAATAGAATTTACAAGATTATTGCAAGATTAAGCAATGATCCTGTATCTGTGAGCAGTTCAGGGAAAAAAGTCACTGCTACTTGTACTGTCACTTAAATATGATATGAGAGACACTTCCCTCCCTTGCTTCCTGCCTCCTTTTATGTTCTTTGCAGTGTGAATGTACTAACACCTATTCGAAAGTTATTTTTGTTACCTAGGCCTTGTCCTTCACATCTACCTCAGAAGCAACGCGTGCATCTCGGCGGCATGTGTTTGTTTAATCTCAGGAAGAGCAAAATGGGTTCAGATGACCGCAAAAGCAGGAGCGGTGGTTCCAACGCCTGAGAAGCTGGCCTGCATTTGTTTATCTCACCTCTAAGTTGTTTTGTAATCACTTTTTTGCAGATCCAAAAGATAATTTCATAGGAGATGATGGTTAATAGATGTAAATACTCGCATCAGGCACCTTGTGCTGCAACAAAGGAAGCGAAAGAAAATGGATAGTGGTCCTTGTTCTGCAGTATGAGGGCCCTTGACTTGCCCAGAGGCAAATAAAGAAAACGGGATAGATACAATAGAGCAGGAATTATCTTTCTTTTTCCCCCCTATTTCTTCAGCTCCTCACCACTTCTGGTTTTGCATAGATGTGATGGAACTGTTGTTTTTGAGTGTTAAATAATATACATACTTATATAAGAACAAGCTCTATCCCTTTTTTGTAGGAGTGGTACTATGTGTTAGGGTTTTTTTTTTTTCTCCAGACACACGACAGCAGCTTTAAGGGCTGCTGAGATTCTCGCAAAATTTCTTCCTTACGGTGCGGTCCAGTGGAAAAGGCCAGCTGCTCGGTGGTGCAGCTCGGGCGTTTGCTACGAGCTGTTTGGCTTTGGCTACGGCGGTGGTCTGATAGCATACGCAGCACTTTGGAACGTTCAGCGGTCGTCCTGCTTCAGGTGATGCTTTGGGGTGGTTTGGAGTGGGGGGTTCGGGGTGTTTTCAGCTGGCTGGCTGGGCTTGGGGTGTTGTAGCATTAAATACAGTTCCAGAGGTGCCTCTCTTGTGGTTCTCCCGCGTAACAGCGAGAAAGTATTGAATCTTTGGTGTTCGCCTTGCAGAAAGTTTTACCTCCTCTGTGGTGTGCCATTGCACCTGCCTCGTCGCAGCCTGCCTGCTCGTCACCTCGTTCCCTTCGTCGGCGGTGCTCCGGTGCCTGACTACAAACCGAATGACAGCTGGTCCCTTAAAAAGCTGATACTGGTCTGTTACAAAAAGAGTTTAACTGACCTTGTTGCTCTTGCAGTTTATGGTATAAACTGTAAAAGACAGCGGTATCAGTAATGGGACGTCTGAGTTGTCCGAAGTTTAGGCTTCTGACTGGATCAGCTGATTTCATCAGGCCCGTTGGTAATCAGTAGGGACAAGAAGATCTTTTCTGTAGGGCAGCTCAGCGGGAACTGAATTTCAGTGCTCTGGGTCACCTTCTTTTCTGGAAATTTTTTTTTTTTTCTTCTAATCGGCTGTAGAGAAAACCTGGAGAGATGAGCCAGCCAAGGTGGTGGTGATATCATTTGCACTCCCAGCTGTCAAGCAGGATGTCTTTGGAGGGCAATAATGGAGGCATCGGTCTGAAGTCCTCTTAAATAGTTTGCCCAGTGCAAAATACTTTTTACAGCCTTGAGGGAATGCTTACATCTTAAATGTATCTGCATTTCTTGCTTTTCTAACTGCAGGAGGCCTTTGTGAATTGGTAGAGGTACAAGATCCCCTCCTGAATCTCCTCGCTGCTAAGAGCAAACTACAGATTGAAACTACCAGTAGTCAAATGGGTTGTGGAAAGTAACACGCATCGCTTGCTCCTTTCAGTGAAGTGTTTGCTAGAGCATGAGCGTCTGCATACGGACGGACCCTTCCTCTGCCTTAACTGCTGTCGATAGGCATCTTCTGTGATATTAGAAACTGCTTCAAAACATCTGCCCAAAACGTTCCCGTAGACATTTCTTTCCGAAGCGAACTGACAAGCCAGGGAGGAGAGGATGCGAGTGTTTGACGCAACCTCGTGAGTTTGAGAAGATGGAAAATTTTGTATCCGGCACGATTTGGGCAAGCGCTGTTAAACCAGACAAAATTTATTTTGTTTCCATTTTAAAAATGGAATGAAAAATTGCTATGGGAGTTTTTCCCCTCTGACGTTACATTTTTGAGTAATAGCTTAACGAGTTAGGCTGAGGAGCTGGCTGGTGGAAGCTTGGTATGAGGCCGCCCCG
>NW_010425099.1:43231-45876 GCF_000710305.1 Buceros rhinoceros silvestris | reverse complement strand
TAGGGAAAGGTTGGGAGAGATAATGTGGTGTGAGTCTGCGTGTGACCCTCTTACTGAACAGCACATTTCCTGTTCATTATTAGAGTTGGTTGTTTATGGCTGTAAACTATAAACTGAGCGGGCAGAGGATGCAGATGGTGTAACCCCAAGCTGCGCTGCTGTCGTCTGAGGAGGGTATGGCACCATCTGTGAGGGGCTGCACCTCAACCCTGTCACCAAACGGAATTTGGTGGCAAATTTGAGGGGTTTGCTGCTTGAATGTGCAAGGCCAGCCCTTGGTAAACCTGCCCTGGTTTCAGGGAGGTGTTTCAGCCATCATTGGGAGACCTTAACTGCATGTCGCCTGCTTGTGCACACTCGTTTCTCCCACAAGTGTATTTTCCCACTTGTCTTCTCCATTCCTTCACCTGCTGTACGTGGCTCTAGCTGCACGTAGTGCAGAAGGGGCTGCCTCAGCAGACCCCGGTGTTGTCGCTTATGCTTTTCTTCCTCTGTCTGGAATCAGTAAATGTGAATTTGCTGAGCAGAAAATGGAGATTTCTGTCTCTGGTGGTCACCTCCTGCTTTTGAGGGTGGACAGAATGGGTTTAACTTTATATTTTGATGGAATGGATGTTTAAATTGCTACTAAAATAGTATCTTAGGAAAAGTGTTTATGGAAAAAAGAGCTGTTTTAGACAGTCCTTTGAGGCAAGTGTACTTGTCGGAGAATTTTTGATTTGAGCCACGTGGTCTGTCTGAATGAATTTGACGTGATCGTTACTCACCTGTACCATTTGTTTCCTGTCTCATTACATAAGAAGTTAGCAAACCACTCTAGGGTTACCTTTGCTTTGATGTGCATTAGAAACTGCACCATGAAAAATGTTCTTGTTGGGTTGCCTGCTGCTGAGCCAAGAGCTGTAGGTAAAGTGGTTTCTAATTGAAATACAGGAGAGCCACAGAACCATTACAATTAATGGACCCTCTGGTTTTTCTCTCTTTTAATATTGCCACATCTTTTTTTTATAAAGTGGATAAAGTTTCTCTTTCTAGTTACACTTAACTTGAAGTAGTCACTTCTTGCTGAAGCAAGTGCTCCAGACCTCTGTTTGGCACTTACAGCCTTCTGCCGGTGTAGCTGCTTCTGATGCTGCTTGCGGTTCTGTGTGTTTTCTGGGTAAGCGATGGTGCCAAGAACACCTGAGGCTGCTTTTTGAACCATTTTTTATTATTTTTTTTATTATTATAGAAATCTCTTATGGAGGAGAATATTTTTAGATAGTGGTAAGGAAAAGGTGTTTTGTGGGAAAGTATCCATGTGAGCATCTTGTGATCTGCAGGCAGGTGTCAGGTACCGAGAAGTGGTTTGCTGCCTTTGACGGGGAGGGTGGGCAGAGTTTGCCACTGGTGTTAAAACGGAATACTCCATCTGCTGTCTAGCCAAATCTCGTTCTGAACAGCAAAGTTTTGTGCCAAATGTAGCATCAAATCAAGAGAAGAGAGTTGGTCTGTTTTCCTCAGCTCTCTGTAAATGTTAACCCAGTGTCTCAGAGAGAGTGGGCAAATCCAGGTCTTTTTGTGCATCAGGTTCTTTGCATATTTTAAAGCAGCAAATACATGTAATCCCAATTGGTTCTTAATTTGGAAACACATAGGCAAGGGTGGTTTATCTGTAAGAGGCTGTTTTGTTGGGGTTTTAGTAAGCTAATTTGATATTATCTGCTTTATTCTCCTAGACTATGTAACGTGTTGGGTTCCTGCCTCTTGTGACGAAGGTTATTTTTACCCTTTTTGCAAAGGCTGGTGCTGTGCCACTAAATAGATTTAATATTTTTTTCCTCCTAATGTTAAAGAGATGCAGCAAGTATGTCATCCATTCTTAAGGTTCAGAATTCGTAATACTGATGCGCTTCTCTCTAATAATCTCCAGTTATAATTTTTGATTTTCTGATTCCTTTTATTGACGTGGTACTTTTTTACTCATATGACAGTCACGAATCATTTGACAAGTTATTTGATTCACATGGATGGCTTCTGATTTTTATTTTTTTCTTAAAGCACTCGAAGGGGTAGAACTCTTTCTTACTGCGTCACGAGATTGAGGAGTAGGAGCTATGAGAATCTTTCCTTCTCTCTGCTTATTAGAAACAAAGCAGATACTAACGGCCTACAAGGCCGGAACTGTCTCCCTGTGGTGGCCTTTTACGCACAGGAATGTAGATAAAGGCCTGAATTGTGCCAGGGTTTTCCATCCTATATAAAAATCTTTCTGTTTATAAGACTTTTCAAAAGACCTGAATCCGTTGGAAGTTGGGACATTCTCAAGTCTAGAACAAGTTCCTTCTGATATTAACCCAATACTCAGGAAAAGGTTTGTCTCCTTGAGGATATGGCTAAAATGAAAATAGAACTGAGCTTAATGTCTTGCTGAAGATTTTATTGGCCCTCATCTGGTTGTTCAGAGCCTACAAGAAGCTGAGAAGTAGAAGTGAGATCTTGAAGTGGGTGACAGTGATGTCAAGTATCTGAAAATGATCAGGTAATATGAACCAGAAACCTCTTGCTGACTTGGTGCCCTGTGCCTGGGGCATATAAAGTGTGCCAGTCTCCTGCTTGTGTGAAAGTTCTGGATCTCGGACAGCAGACTAGTAAAGTCACGTCCA
>NW_010425099.1:39684-43140 GCF_000710305.1 Buceros rhinoceros silvestris | reverse complement strand
TTATCCTGCCATATTTTTTTCCAGGTTAAGTGGACTGTGTAACCCCCTAAAGAAGGAAAACCAGTGATCAGCCACAGCTTGTAGAGTGAAGCTTTGTGCCTGAAGTTGTGTGGGCTGCACTGGCTATTCTTTTCACGTTGAAAAGTATGAAGCCCTGTGAGCATTCCCAAGTCTCAGCTTCCTCGAGACATTAGTGCAGGGGAAGAGAGGAAAAGAATACCTTCAGGTTTTTCTCTAAGATGGGCTTCCTCCAGGCCAGTGCCCTGTAGGAAAACTAAAATGAAAGTCTGTAGCAGGCATTGCAGTATTTAAAAAAGAAAATTAAATTTAGACTCACTGCAGCTCTTCCCTTTTCAAAGAGAACCTTTAGATGTTCATGTCACGTTATTACCTGGTACAGAATCTGATACACAGACTTTTCTGTAGCTTGAATTTGAGGTCCAGGCATACTGAGAACATGACAGAGAACAGTACTCTCTATCAGCTCTTGTCTCATGCAGAAGTCTTGTCTCTAAATTTTCCATAAAGACAATTTGATTTAAAAAACCAAAATTATTATTATTTTTTTAGGTAGGAGCATTGCTTATTAAAAAAGAAAGCATTGCTTTGCACAAGGCAAAATCGCATTACCGCTGTTCTGACCTGATTCTTGGCATCTGAAGGAAAACAAATGTTTGCACAGTAATTGTTCAGAGGCAACTTTAAATCAGATATGCAGTACCTTCATTATGTATTACCCATCCTTCTTACCAGCTCTGGACTGCAGCATGGTAATAAGGATTCTCCATTGCAAGACAAAGGAACGATGTAAGGTTGTACCGATGTTGGAGAAGACCCTGTAATAATATTGTAGCCTTCCCCATGAGGTCTCTGCTGGATGTCTTTGACGGGCAAGACTATTGGAACACCTGCCTTATGCTGGTGCAGGCTGATGCTCCCCTCCTTTGGGGGAGGAATGTTTTGGAACGTCCCAGTGGTGTGCTGGGTTCGGTCACCGTATGCCCGCTGTCTGCCTTGCTGGTGGTGAGGGGCGTCCTGACTCCCAGCTAGCACAGTGTAGTAGATGGGACCTGTATGCTTCTCTGTGAGAATTATTCTATTTTTCTTTTCCATAATATTATAGCAATTTTTTTTACTCTGGGTAAGAGAGGCCACACTGCTCGGGTTGGGCTGATACTGTATGAGCTGGTTTTGTTTCTGAATTGCTCAGCATGTTTGTGATGTGTCTCACCTTTTACTACTTCTGCAGTTGTTTTTACCTCCTGTTTTAATTGTGTTCTTTAAGGCAGCTCAGAATGCCTCCTCACTCCCTCTCTACTGCCCCAGGTTCTGTTTGCTGGTGTTTGTGGAGATGAGGGGCGTTAGACGAGCACTGTTGTTTGGATGTTTCAGTCATCAAGCAGTCTCCAGTCAGAACTAAGAATACCTGAGGTTCGTGGTATTCCTTCTCAATCCTCTGGTCACGTTGCTTGTAGCCGCTGTTCCTTGGGCAGTTCCCAAGGATGTGGCAGTGGGGAGGTTAGCATCCACTCTGATCAGAGTTCCAGCTCGCTTTGCCAGTCGGATCTCTTGGGTAGATCCTCCAGAGAG
This sequence comes from Buceros rhinoceros silvestris, assembly GCF_000710305.1. Lineage (NCBI taxonomy): Eukaryota > Metazoa > Chordata > Aves > Bucerotiformes > Bucerotidae > Buceros > Buceros rhinoceros. The sequence goes on along the minus strand of NW_010425099.1, from coordinate 41,550 downwards.
GCTTGAATTTGCTGTAAGTGAACAGAAGGGAAACCACGAGTGTGTCAGCACCACCATCTTCTTTCCAGAATGCTGTGATAAATCAGATAACGCTGTTCTGAGAATTGCTTGCTTACTAATTATTGAAAAAAACATTACCTTTTCTTTGTGTCTGTAATTAGCATTTCATTTTGAGTCTAGGGCTTGATGATAAATGAGCCTTGTGTGCCATAGGTTCAGTAAATGGTGAAGAACTGAGGTCTGTGTTTGCTTGCTCTCTTCCTCCATGCAACAAGCAAAACTGAGCTGATGTCTGAGTAGAAATGGTGTCAGAAATTATGTGGTCTAAAGGAGGCGGTTGTTTTTATTTTTATTTCTCCATTTCCTCATTGGGTGGCTCACAGTACATGTAAACAATGCAATAAATAATACTCTCAGTCCAACCTTAGCGACGATAACCATGGAAAATCCTTTTATGCTTTTCTAAATCAGAGGATAAAAATACATCTCCTAGAGACTGGTAGGAGAATTATGGAGTAAGTCTTTAAAAGTATGATCTGGAGCAGCCTAGATTTGCAGATAGCACACTCTGAAACTTAATACCCACATAAAACAATTGATGAAAAATGTTGATGTAACAATATTGTGCATCCATTTGAGATAACGGTCTTTTAGAGAGCGAGCAGGCTGAAAAGCTGAGGCATGCTTTATGAAGAGGTACCGAGGTTCTGCCTGCTCTGCTGGCTTGTGGAGTTTGAGACTCAGAGCTTGATATGTGGGCATCTGAACACCACCATGTCTGCATGCAAGACTGCTCTGAGCAGAATTTGTGCTGGGCATGTTATCTAGTTTGTTTGAAGACAGAGCTTTTTCTGAAGATGTTGGAGGTCTTATGCAGACTGTTCAGAGAGATAATCCAGAGGCTTCTCTAGATGACAGCAGATGGGAAGTCATGGATTTTAGCAGAAGTCTGGTGTCTCGAGAGAGACAGGTGAGCAGGCTGTGGAAGGTTATTCCAGAGGGGAACCTCAATGGCTGAAGCAAACAGGGCTTTAGAATATGTCTGCTGCTTCCTCCTAGCAACCAAAACTTTCATGAGGTTCAGCTGGCGCAGATCCACTTGCTTGGAGGGCGTTTATACATAATTTGTTCTAGATTTGGGTCACTGTGACCTCAGACAAATTTGGGACTAAAAATGAGAGATGATCCTTAGGCTCCCTGTTGGAGAACCCCCAGTTCCTTCACCTTCATGCAAAGTGCTGTGCTAGGACACCAACTGGGTCATGGGGAAATGCGGGCAAAGCCTGTTGGTTCTTGAATTGTCTAGGATAATAATTCAAGCTCTGTCTGTGATAGAGCTGAAAACGATACAAGATGATCAGGCAGACGTTGCTTTCAGCTGGAAGTGTGGTGCTTGGTAACGTTCCAGTAATTCTGAAGGATGACTCAGTCAACAGGTAGGTAGGGTAGAGCCATAGGTGACAACCCAATTTTATCACCTCTTCACAGTGTTTCCTACTTATAATTAATACCCAGGAGAAGATCCTGTGGTGGTGCACTCCTACGGACAAGGCTTCCTCCCTGGAGCTTGTTAGCCACTCTCTGGAAACCCCTTCCTATTGTTCTGCTAAGAAACAAGCTGGCACTTCTGTCAGAAATAGCTTTAGCCGTTCGTTTGTTCAATACAATTCCTTGAGGTCCTTTTCTGTTCCTTTTCTTCTCAGTTGCCCACAAAATAAAAACCAGCAAAACAAAAAAACCCCAAACGAACCAGCCAACAAAAAAACCCCACTGGCCAAATGATTCTCCTTAGCCTACCTGGGAAGGGAGACGCGACCCTCGTCTGTGTTTGTCTGTTTGTATTTCTCTCAGGTAAGTGTTCAGCAG
>NW_010425099.1:36865-39613 GCF_000710305.1 Buceros rhinoceros silvestris | reverse complement strand
TCAGCAGGATGACCTTGCTCATTGCAGCACGATCGTGTGTTTGGTTTGTCACTTTTAGATCAATAAAGTCCTTTAAGGTGTCCCGTGTGCTTGTCACAAGCTGGTAAAACGGGAGAGAGCAGCGTGCTGGCAGACCTACCTGTGTTTAGTGTGGGCAGTACCTTGAAAGTGAAGTTAGAGGCGCCGGGAAGGTGCGTTCTTCAAAATCGAGCCAGTCTTTTTAAGAGGAATCCTCAAAGCCAATTCTTGGAGCGTCAGAGACTGTGTATCCCTCCCTGTAGGGTAGTTGAGCAAAATGTCCACGGCTTAGCTAGGAGATGTTTTGGGAGCGGTGTTGTTATTTTTTCCAGGTATTAAGTGTGAAATCTGAGTTGTCACAAATACGTTGTGCTTAGCCGTTCTCGCTTCCCTGTGAGCTGAAGGCACCACAGTATTAAGCAGCATCGTCCATTCTGTGCTAGCTCTGGTTACCTGCAATGCTAGGAAAGGAAACTGAGGATGAGCAGATGCTACCTACTCTACAGGAAAGTCTGTACAAGGGAAAAGATTTCTACAGGGATGGCTAAGAGCTTTCAATGTAATGAAGAAGAAAATACTCGGCGGAGCTGATCGTTGTAGGGAATAAATTCTTCACAGAAAGCTGCCGAGTGTCAGTGTTCCTCTGAAAATGGTAAAAGTAATTGTAAAAGCTGAATGGCGTGGCATTTAATTATGTAAGGAACCAAAGGGGCTAAAAAATAATAACCTGGTATATCAGAAAGCAATTTAAAATATAAGCTAGGGAAAATGGAATATTTCTGTCACAATAAGATGAATTCCACCACCGGCTGCATTGATTTTGTGTCTCAAGTTTTGTTCCGTACAGATCTGTAACTATGGAGGGGAGGAGGGGGAAAAGGGAGGCATAGTTTTGTTCCCCCAACCTCCCATGGCAACCCATTCCCCTTCTCAGCAAGAATGGCCGGGAAGATTTGGATAAATATACAAACAGGACTAAGTTTAATTAGCGCTGTTGGTTGTTCAGTCTCCAGTTGTCTGATTTAATTGTCCCTTCCGAAGCAGAGCTCCATATGCTCCGCGGATGGCAGTAAACTAAGCTTGTCAGGGTACAGTGCGAAGGGCAAAGCTGGCTTCTGGTGGGGACTCGCAGCCTTTAATAAATAGCGCAGCGATGCCGAGGAGGGATCGTTCCTTACGCCCACTCGCCCTTAAGATGTTTCCCTTCAATTCAGAGATGAATATTCAGTTAAAAATTTATTATACATCTTGTGTCTTTCAAAATATTCTTGGCACTGCATAGGAGTCTGTCTGCGGAGGGGTGGGATGGTCGTTGGTGATTTTTTTTTTTTTCCCCTCCTACCTTCTGCATGGAAGATCTGGAGCCAAGCAGTAGCTGTTAGACTTCTAGGCTTGACTGGTTGGGGGTTTTTTTGGCCTCGCAGAGCTGTTTCCTGAGCTGTAGAGCTCCTGCCCCATCTTCTTGGGGCAGGGATGGCACAAGAGGGCCAAGTGTTAGGTTGTCAGGCTCTTGACAGAAGATCGTCCTGTGAGCTAAATGTCGTTATGGGGACTGCCTGCTTGAAGATTTTTTTTTTGAGTGATTTGAGGAATTTAGTTTCAGAGAGTGGCTGTTTTTCAGCAATTTTGCAAAGGGGAAGAATAGTGTGAGGGTTTTCCAAGGAAGCAGGGTTGTTTATTGACATCGGTTTGGTGATGGTTTTGTTGGAACAGTTTCGGTCACCTCATAGTTAAAATAAGGAATCGAAATTTTGCAAGAGTGTAGGTTTAGTGTTGAAGAATAACGAAAAGAAGAGCTGGCTGAAATGTGTTGCAGGAGAACTCCTGATACTGAATGATAGGATGATAAAACGCAGGAGGAAATTGCTTGTAGAGTAATGAAAGTGAAATGTGTGGGAGGAGGAGGGGATCACGATGCGGTGAGTGCCCTGATGAGCACTGCACCAGGTGTTACTGCTCTGGATGGAGACTTTGTGGTCATCCTGTGAAAATGGCAGCGTAGCGGTTGGTGAAACAAGTGTCAGTACTTGTTAGTGAAGGAACAGAAAAGAAAACAGAAAGCAGCAATGTGCCACTGACTAAATGTGGTTTTTCTCCCGTCTTCAATACCATGTGCAGCTCTGGTCATCCCTGTCCTCCATCTCACCTCTCCCAGTCCACAACTTGTAAAGAGGAAGAAAAATGTAAAGTATGAGGTGACAAAGAGCCACCAGGATCTCTTTGGTCTGGAAAGTATTTGACATGGGAGAGCCCCACAAAAATGATGAGTGTCATGAGTAAGGGGATGGGGAGCGAGTGTCCGCTGTTCTTCCCAGGAGTCTAGCAAAATTTAATTTGAACTAATATTTAGACAGTCTTTCCTTCAGCATATTAAAGTGAAAGGATGGTGGGTGAGGTGAGGAGATTTTGTATGATGCCTTACAACACTGAGGTACCGTTCCCTCTTAGTTTCATGTCAAACTGAAGAGCGTGAAATGAGTGTTGGAGCTCTGTGAGAGGTCAAGGGGAAGGTGGTTGTTTCTCAGGCAGCCCTGGGGCTGTCAAGCTTGTGCAGCCAGCCAGGATGTTCTTGAATTCAATGAGGAGAGGACAAGGAACTGTTCTGTGGCAGGAGGTATAAGTTGTGGACCTGAGGGAAGAGAGCTGAGTAGAAGCAGAGGAGATAGAACTGGCTAGGTGCTGGTGGAGTGACGCCTAGCAGACAGAAGAGAACATCTTGGAAAGGGAGTT
>NW_010425099.1:23351-36669 GCF_000710305.1 Buceros rhinoceros silvestris | reverse complement strand
GAGACAGGAAGGAAGCAGATGAGCACAGGAGTTGCGGGAATGGGCAGGCAACCCCCAGCAATACTTGCTTACAAGGATGGAGTTAGGCTTGTCAGAGTGAGTCTGAGGTTCTGCTGTTGGAAAATCCCTCTCCAACTCAGACAAGCATCCTGCTAGCACACCTTCCCCCGGTGAGTGACAGCCTGTGACTGCCATAATTTTCCTTTATTCAACTTGTCTGGTTGGTGTAGAGGCTGCGTTAGACCGATGGAAGGACCATTCCGGATTTTAGACAATACCATGTAATGAAATACTCTTTTTTAAACAACACGAACAGATAAGACACTGAGCCAGCCTCTTGCAGACGAAACGCCAGAAGGAACGTGTGCTTTTATAACTTCATTTTAGCCTTGTTTTACATAAATGCACTTAATGAGAACTGTAAACTGCCCTTTTTTCTCCCTCCAACAAAACTCCTGTCCAGCTGGGGTGCGTATGATGGATTTGCTGTGAAGATAATTTAACCTCCTGTAGAGGGAGGCTGTTAGATCCCTGATTCATTTGCTGTGGTTGTTTGAAGTTATGTAATGAAAGAATTTGAATTCCTAGAGTTTTATCAGGAAGGTGCAACCAGGAAGCTGAACATGGACCAGGGAAGGGCAAAGCTGATGGTTCCTGGAGTTGATGGTTCAGAGAGGACTTCCAGCATGTGGGGAGAGGCTGTGCTCTGATGTAGCTGTTAGGGGAACCAAGGTAACGGTACGTGATTGCTGATGATAGTTCTGGTACTGTCAACTTCTTTGTTGCTGGTTTTGCCAGTCGATACTGTTGGTATCGCTTGTTTAATACGTGTAGTCTATTGTTCTCATGTTTCTTATCTTAAGGTGGCTTATTCTTCCCTTTTCTGCTCCAAAAGTAATTAAATATTGTTTAATCAGAACCAACCAATTGAGATAAGAGGATGGTCTCGGGTCACCCTTGTTGTAATAGAAATAAAGACAAATACAGTGGAGAAATCTCTTGTGTTTCTTTGATTTAAAGCAGGTGGTTTACTCATTTCATGGGAAGGCCATCAGCTCATGTTTGTGTCTAGTTACGTAGACAGGTGGCTACTGGGCAGAAGAGAAATCCCAAATAACTTTTTTTTTTTAATTCTCTGTGTCACATTTTGGATGCTCTGATGATGATCTGTAGGAAGTCTGGGTTCCCAGTTTTAACATTTCGGCTACGTTTTTGATGTCAAATGATACAAAAGTCCATCCCATCAAAGTAAATATGTCCATTCTAGCAGAGTGTATGTCCAACTTTTCACTTCAGTAGAGGAGATGTATATCCTCATCTTTGGGTATTGTCCTTTTAATATCTAAAATCTGCTGTGCAGCTGTAGCATTGTCCTTGGAAGCACGTGGCATGTGCCAGGCACATTTGACCAGCTTATGGAGCATGCGCATGGCCTTCCTTGGTGTCACTGCTCTTCGTGATAGTTGAGTGGGGTATCTTCACCAGCCGAAGATTCTCCTTGTCCCAATCTGAGGCTGTTAGGCCTCCGCAGCAGAAGTTCAGGAAGGGTTCCAGCATCTCTGAGCACAACAGAGTGACAGTGGAGGCTGAAAGACCTTTGTGGTGGCCTTCAGCCAAGGGGACCTGAAGTGTTGCAACAGAAATTCTGCCTCCAAGCTGCTGCTGTGGGTAGCATAGCTAGTACTGGTGTGTGTGCCATCGCTTCTAGAGCAGCACTGTGTCATTTTGCTTCTCCTTCAATCTGCTCTGTGAAGGCTCCTGCAGGACTCATTCATCCTTCGTCTAGAATCTCCCACCCCTGTGTTGCAGCAGCTTGCAGGCAGGTGGAAACTGAGGTTCGGAATTGTAATGTGGCTGGAGAAGACCCCTGTTCTTTGGTGTGTTGTCTGGAGTTTTACTGTCATCCTCCATTTCATCCCTGGAAAAATACCTAGTTTAACTTTCAGTGCAAACCTTTGCTGATCGATACGTTACAAGCATAGTAAAGTTCAAGAAATTGCCTCCATTACTATCTTGAGATGAAAAATTGATTTAGCTGCATTCTCTCTACTAATTTGTCTGTGCTTTACGTTCCCATAAAAGGTATTATGTGCTCCTTATTTTCCAGCAGTGCCATCAATCCTAATGGAGAGACGAATGAAAATTTATGTTGTGTGTACGGGATAGCTGATCTCTGACTTAGCTCTTAATTTGTAAATGTTGCTGGAGGCTTCACTTCACAGCTTCTTACTGAGCTTTGGTTATATGCAAAATGTAGGGGGTGGGTTGGGAGCAAACCTGAAGAGTATGGAGAAGGAATACGAAGTTAGTTGCTTTGCAATCTAAAGCTCGAAAAATGAGGTGCCGATTAACATTTAATAGAAGGAATGAAAACCTCATTTGTGAATTTTATGTACTGCTGCAGTGTTTGGCCCGGTGTTAATCACACTGGCACCGCTTTCAGTATTTATCAGCCACCAGTTCACTACCTCCAGCTCCAAAATGCCCAGAGTTTTATTCTTTAACTCTGGTGTTACGTATGAGAGCTTTGCACCTATCTGGTAATTTGCATACAACTGCATATCACAGAATCCTCTGCTTGGGAGAGACCTTTAAGATCATCGAGTCCAACCTCTCACCCTGCACTGCCAGGGTCCCTAAACCATGTCCCTCAGCACCACATCCACGTGGCTTTTAAATGCTTCCAGGGATATCGGTGGTCTCGAAGCTCTGGTGATGAAGGTGGTGTAGTGGGAAGAGCAGCCAAAACAAGGAAGAGAGGAAAGGGTTTTCCTGGCTGTTTGTGGTGGTGTTCCTGCCAGCGTCCAGCAGCCTGGTCCCTGTAGGAAGCTGCCTGAGATGGCTTATCTGCAGAATTTTTAGTTTAATACTAGTATTTGTTTTTTCCAGAGCAGATGGATAAATGAAAAGGAAAGTAAAACTATGTACTGTGACTTTGGTCACTGCTCGTGATATAGCAGTTAATTTTTTAAATGAAATTTAAGCATCGTGGCACGTTCTAAACTGCTGTGTTAATCTGGGGGGTGTTGGGTGGGGAAGTTTTCTCTTTTGGCTCCATTGATGTTAACCTGATGTTTTCCCTCTGTCTCTCTGAATATTTCCTGTAAGAAACTCAAAGTGATGGTATACACCTCTCAGTCATTCAGGAAGTTCAACATGCCTGTTACAGACCTCAAGGTGTTAAACACAGTATAAAAAGCGAGTTAGATAAAGCGTTAAATACCAGGAGGGTTCATTAACACGTCTTATTTCTAGACTTGCTGAGAAAAGCCGTCTCTGCAGGATGTAGGCAGGTGACGAATGGTTTGTGTTTCAGGTCATGTTTTGTGGCAGGACATGGATATGTACAAGTTTTAGTTACTGGGACTCAACACAATGCTCCACCTGCTCAGCCTTACCTCATATGGCAACTTCCCAGTCCTTTGATCATCTTCGTGGCCCTTCTCTGGACCCTCCTCAGCCTGTCCACATCTATAGTGGCAACCAAAACTCAACCCAGTATTCCAGGTGTGGCCTGACAAGCGCTTGAGCTTGTTGTCCACTGGGACCCCCAGGTCCCTTTCCACAGAGTGCTCCCCAGCTGGGTGGATCCCAGCCTGTCCTGTGCTCTGAATTGTGCTTTCCCAGGTGCAAGTCCTTCCGCTTGCTGAACTTCATGCGGTTCTTGTTAGCCCAGTCTTCCAGCCTATCCAGGTCTTCCTGCAGGGTGGCTCTCCCTTCCCAAGTGTCCATTTCCCCACTCAATTTGGTATCATCGGCAAACTTCATCAGGGAAGTCTTGCTCCCATCATCCAGATTGCTTAGGAAGATACTAAAACAGCTTTGGCTCCATATCAATCCCTAGGGGACCCTACTTATGGCTGGTTTGAGAAGGAGCTATTTATCACCACCCTCCGGGTGTGGCCTGTCAGGCAGTTCCTCACCCACTGCACCGACCGCTTGTCTAGACCATTTCTAGATCGATTTCTCTAGGAGGAGACTGTGGGAACCGGTGTCAAAAGCCTTGGAGAAATCTGGGTAGGCAATGTCCACTGCTCGCTCCACATCAAGCAAGCAGGCTACTTTGTCACTGGTGATCAGGTTTGTCAAGCATGATTTGTCCTTGGAGAATCTGTGATGGCTTTTCCCAATCGCGTGCTTCATTTGACTTGTGATAGCCCCGGGAGGGTTTGTTTCATAAGCTTCAAAGGGACTGAAGTAAAACTGATCTGCCTGTAATTTCCTGGACCCTTTTTAAAGTCTTTCTTGTAGATGGGAGTGACGTTAGCCTTCTTCCAGTTTTCTGGGATGTCCCCTGATCTTCAAGACTTCTTAAAGGTTATGGCAGGTGGCCTCACAACGATGTCATAATACCCTCAGTTGTTCAGGGCCTTCCCTAAAAGCTGTTTTGGCAGCAGCACCTATGAAAACAAATGTGTTGTTTTCATTTAAATAATTTAAGATGCCTCGTCTAGATAGCTCTCATGCCCTGGGTGACAACCTGATTGTATCTTCCTCACCTTTGACTTTCATTAATCCCTCCCTTCCTGATTGCTGGGTCTTCTCTTGTTTGTGTGGTACTTGTCATACAGGTCGCAAGCTCTGGGCCAGCAAATCTCCTCTCTGTGAGAGCATCTGGCCAGTCTTTGGGTTCTGGCAAAGCAGCAGCAGATGATGTGAAATCTTAATGGTTTCTGCAGTCGAGGCAGTCTTGGTTTATTTATTGCATCAACATAACCCGTTCCTCATTTTGCAGTAGGTGCTAAAGCTGAGTAGGAATAAAGCGTGAATTTACTCGTACTTCAGTCTGTAATTTGAAGGACTTTGGATGTATCAATCCCAGAGGTTTGACAATGAAGGTCTCTCACTGTTGATACGGGAAAGAGCTTCTTGGTTGCTCTTCAAATAAGTTAGTGCTGATAGATGTCCTTTGTAATAGCGACCTGAACAGAGTAGCGTGGACGTACTTTATTAAGTAGAAGTTAGTATTTCGTTGTGTTACAATAGGAAGCGCGTTCTTGCAGCTCTGCTCATGGTTTGGGGCAAGCTGGTGATGTTTTATAATATAGTCACGTGGGGGAAAAACTAATTTCCATTCTTTCGCTTTATGTTTAGATACATCACATTGAGATCACAGAATGAAAGCAGCATGAAATGTTACGGCAAAGACTGCCCAGCAAGATACAGGAGACTCACAAATCTTGACAAATCAGGTAATGTTGCAGCATCATATCCATTTTCTATAAGGCTGGCTTGTTTCATGAGGCTCTATGATTTGAGGCCCAAAATTTGGGCTGCTTTGTCTTTGTGGGTTTATTGATGGACGTCTCAAAAATGACTAGTTGTGCGTCGGCTTTGTATTCTGTAAAACATTATCGTATATGACACAAGGGACCCCCACGTGTTTAAATCTCTCTAAAATAACTGCCTTGGCAAAATGGACATTACTTAAAGGAAAAAAAAAAAAGGCAGGAGCCATAGTAATCAGATCTGCATAGCTATTGGATTTTATTTGGCTCCATTGCCAGGTACCAGCACGATGTATTTTAGAGGGATTGACTTTTCAGAGAGTCCTGCAGCTGCATTTCTGAAAACCATGTCTCGTTTTGGGGAGTCGCTGGCCTCAGAATAGCCGATCCCTCCCTGCTGAAAGCTTAGCCATGTGCTGTTTTCCACACACTACTGCTCCTGCCTGGCTTTTTAAATTGTTTATCTGTTTCAGGATGTTTCCTGCTTGCCTGTTTTTGCAAATCCTAGCACGTGTCCTCTGCCTTTAACTGTAAACGCTGTGAAACAATCCCATTACAAGCCTCAGAGCACAAACACTGTAGACGTCAGGAAGAAACTGCTTCAGTGCTATAAGGATGCTGACCTTACCGTCAAATCGCGTGCTTATGGCTGGGGCCACGACAGACGGAGAAGGGTTGTTAACTGTAAACGCTGTGAAACAATCCCATTACAAGCCTCAGAGCACAAACACTGTAGACGTCAGGAAGAAACTGCTTCAGTGCTATAAGGATGCTGACCTTACCGTCAAATCGCGTGCTTATGGCTGTGGTCACGACAGTAGGCGATGGATTGATGGTTGAGCGGAAAGGCATAAAAATTTCCCCTGCTCCCCCAAATCAAGAGCGGTGACCAGAGATTGTAACGAGGCCACAAGTAAATGAGGAAGGTCTAACATCTCTGTCCTGTGTCTTGTCACATCTGCAGAATTAGAATCTTACCTGGGAAAAGCAAGTCCCTCAGTTCAGTAGGAGAAGTAAACTAAAATATGAAGTTGAGGGTAGTTGTGATAATAGGACACATTTATTTTCTGGGAAGCGTTTGAAGGTGTTGCTCAGCAGAAGGTGCTGCAATTCACTTCATCTCAGCAGTGGCTAAAGCCGGACTGGCTGCAGAGATTTCAAATCAAGTTGCACAGACAGCTTCAGCCTTGATCGCATATGCAGCAGTGTATTGGCAAATACTAAACAAATCGTGGTGCTAATCACAGGTGTCAGCCTCTTCGAGGCTGTTTGCTGTGTGCTTTTTCGTCAGTTAGTTGTGGAACACGCGATTCAGGTGCCCGCCTGGCCTTTGTGGAGGTTTGTATTCTAGTTTTAGTATTGTGAGGAGATCACATCGTTTTATATTTGCCATTTTTAAGAAGTAATGCGATACCTGCCTCTGTCGCGGTACTTGGAAGCCCTCAGAGTACCTCGGAACTGTAACGCAAATTCACTGTCAGCAAAGATAATCAGATTTGTTGAAGCAACCGTCTTTGTTTCTTCGGGACTTAGGGAACTCTATCTCCCTTGAACTAAATTGAGTTAATGGCTGTATTTAGAAATCAGCCTCCTCTTGAATAACCAGAATTCTGTTAGTTTGGGGGAAAAAATTTTCATCGAATTACCAGTGCCTCAGAATGCATTTTCTACTTATAACTTAGATCAAAAGGAGGAAAAAGTTTCTGCTTGTTTGTCTTCCTTTCTCCTCCCCCCTCTTTAAGAGTCTTTCCTGAGATGATCAACTGTTGGTTTTGCTGTTGGTTTTTTGTTGCCTTTTTTTGAACTTCATTGAAGTAGAAGAATCGCTGTGTTCCCCTCCCAGTGCCGTTGTTGCTCTCCCATCCCCCAAGTCCAATGTGTTCTTTATTAAACCGAATTAGGACATTCTAGTCTCTCTTAAGAGTGGAAATGGGAACAGCTTAAACAAGCAGCCACATGAGACTCAGCAGCCTTTCCAACTGCACTGCGGAAGGAGCTGAGCTGCAAAGGGAATGATAATTTTTGAAGGATTTGTGCAACTGTTGAAGAATTACCAGCATTAATACTACAAAGCAGCTAATCTGTTTTCCCCCCTTCCTTTTCAAGAGCGTGTAACTTTTTTACTGTGGTTGCTATAAAATCAGTATATGAAATATTTTGCTTCCTTTCCATCCTCTTTTCACTTCTGCAATTATTTTATTTTCTTACGTTCTCATATCCTGAAGTGTGTTCTTTGGTGCTTTTGCCTAACAGTGCCAGCCCTGGGGTTTGTACGCAGATACGGAGGTGGATTTAACATCTCTGCTGTTCAAGGCAAGCCAAAACTGAAGTGCAGTAGAAGACATACGAGCAGTTGTATCCTGGATTGGGATGAAAAGGTTTTCAGTTCTATAAGCATTTGTCCTTGAGATAGCTGCAGAAAATTACTCTTGGTCCTTGAAATTCATATTGCTATTTCTGTGTTTGTTCTAAGCAAAATAGCCATGATCATGGTACCTTCTGACCCCTGTTTTCAGTCTCCGCCTCTCTCTATTGCTATGTCAGATGTCTTCAGGGTTGGTATAGATATTTAAAAAAAAAAAAGGTAGATCTTTGAGTTGTTGTCTTCTCACCTCTTTCCCCTTTTCTCTCTGCTAGTCCACCCACCCACCTTGCCTGGCGTTAGAAATTATTTGTTCTGTTTCAGTACTGTGCTGCTTTTTTCATGTACTTATTTCCTGTGCCAAGAAAAAAAAAGTGGAGCTGGGGCTTGAACTGCAGCTACGCAGAGTTACAGAGGCAAATCCGTTACCTAAAAAGCCTGTGAGAACATAGGGGTCTCTGAAATATGCCTCTTCCTGTCCCAGTTCTGTGCTTTTCAGCCATCCAGCATCACCGCAGTTGTCACATCTGAAGACATCGGGGTAGCACCAGCTTCGCTCTGGAGAGCTGGGACTGGTGAATGCTGGTGCTTCCGTTCTTAGGCAGCGCTCCCCCGGTTTTTAAAGCTGCTCTTCTCGGTGGGTTCTTGGTGGTGGTTGTATGTCGGTAGCACCCGGGTGAAAATCATTCCTGTCTGTGCTCTGGCTTAAAGGCTGGATTATAGTCAGCCCGCGTGGCAGGGGCTGCTGGTGGCACCAGCGTAGCGGAACGGAGGCTGTCATGGAAGGAACTGCCGTGTATTCCTGTGTCTGTCCTAATGGAAATCAGACTGCGAGATGATGTGAGTGATGGCTGTCGTGATTTAGCGGTAGCTTAGCAGAAGATCTGACAGCTCTGAATAACAAAACAGGCCAATAAAAACATTCTTATAAAAAAGGCGAAAAATTCAATAAGATAAACCCTGTTTTGTTTGTATTGAAGCTAAGTGGAGTGGGGGGCAGAGATTGAAAAGAAGGAAGCAGAGATCTTCTGTTTCTGAATGTCACCTGTCCACGGTTAAAAACCATATTCTTATATTCTAATAGCAAAAAGACAGCTGCTTGAGAACGCCCTGCCTCAGCCTGCGCAGCCGGGGGGTGGTAAGGCGTGATTCAAACATGTCTGCAGTGTTGGGGGAAAACATCACGATGACACATTTCTGTAAGCAGGCATGCCTTCAGTGTTACAAAAACCAGTTTAGATTGCTGAGAGCGGTGGTTAAACTTGCTTTAACTGATGCGTTACCATCCTGGAGAGAGGGACGTGGGCAGGGATGGTGCCCCAGCAAATGAGCCTCTGCTGGTACCGTTGCTTGTGAGTAGCTGCAGGTACTCTGTCCTGCAGAAGCTGGTTGAACATGGAGGTCTTTTTTACATCTGCCATCTTATCCAGTTGGGTTTTTTGGGCTAACTAGTAAAAGCATCTACATTTTTGCCTAAAGCGACAGCTGAAAAGCTTGAAACAAGTTGGACAAACCATAGGATCCAGTTCCCTTTTTGGATACACAGCCATACAACCGACTGAGGTGGCTCAGATCAGGGCTGTAGTAGCTTTATGGCCTTCGAATGAGTCTGCTTCCTCCAGCATTTGCTCTCCTACAGCCTTTGTCATCCCTGTCCATTAACTCGGTTCTGAACCTTCAACTGGCTGACACTGAGTTCAGATTTTGCAGCCCACACCCAGCCCAGCTTTCGTGCACCAGCTTACTTGGTGTGGATGCCTTGCTCTGGAATTCAGGTGGATTCAGGCACGACAGTGGCTTGATCTGTTGTTTACTAGAGTGGAAAAATTCTGCTGGTTTCAGCTTGTGTGGTGTGTGGTGGAGCTGGGAGTGTTTTGTTCTGGTTTTCTTACATATGTAACAGCTACCATCTCCACCATATTTCACTGCCTGTCTTCTCAAAGTTCTTTTGACTCTCCACTAATACAGTTTACGAAGGAGGGAAATCAGATCACCTTTATGGAAAATAGATAATATTGGAGTATTCTTCCATTTCATGTTTACCAGTTAAGTTATGGCAGGCTTCTAGGAGAGACTACTGCTTGTATGGCCTTGCTTGTCTTTGAAGAAGGAGACCACTGGAGTGTGTAAGGGCGTTTCAGCCAGCCTGGCGTGTCGCTGGCTTTCAGTCTGGAGAATGGAGCTGTGCAGGTTGCAGGGGACCACGCTGAAATTATGAGAAAAGAGCTGGAGCAAAACCTTGTCTCTGTTGAAATCAATTGAACTCCTGTTAGTTTGACTCCAGATTCCATCCATAAACTCAAGAAGGGTGTTTCTCTTTCTAGACAGCCAACAGAAATGTTCCTGTCCTTTCGCATTTGTTTCCTTGTTTGTTTGTAACGATGGCGTAATTGGGATAGATCTGTAATGTCAGACACGTAATAGGTTAAGTAGCATAAATGACCGTTGGGAAGAGAGGAAACACAGACCTGCAGAGCCATTGTTGCTTTAAAACTCTCGTTGCTTTTAGTTGTTTGATTTAACCATCTAGTAGTTAAAAGTTATTGTTGTCATAAACTGCAGTGATGGGTGTTCAGGCACAAGCGCTAAACGAGGAGGAGGAAAAGCACCCTTTTCTTCCTGTCACTGAGAGAAATAAATCATTCAGGATGCTGCCGACGGCTTCTGAGTTGGCCAGAGGCTAACTTTGGTGCCCCTAAAACCTTAATGATGTTGTGTCCAGCACTGAAATACTCCGTTAGGTCTTAATCCGATGAGAAATGTATGCTGCTGGCGTTTTGTTAAAGCTGATCGCAAATGCTTGGTGTATACGGCACCAAGCCCTTGATATTAAGCCTAAAAAGGTACTAAAAACTGTAGTATCTAAGGGCCTGGTTTGTTAACGATGATGCTTTTATCGCTGTGCCTCTCTGGGTGTTTTTTCCATGTTACCTGAAGGTAGAATTGCAGTGCTTCTTACACATTTGCACTTTTCTTTTCCAGATCAGCGGTGCTTTTGAAAGGAACGGTTTCATCGTTCTTTTGTCTTTTCCTTTTTATTTTGGGTGTGTGTGTGTGTGTGTGTATGTGAAATGGGTTTTTCCATGTTACCTGAAGGTAGAATTGCAGTGCTTCTTACACATTTGCACTTTTCTTTTCCAGATCAGCGGTGCTTTTGAAAGGAACGGTTTCATCGTTCTTTTGTCTTTTCCTTTTTATTTTGGGGGTGTGTGTGTGTGAAATGGGTGTTTGAAAAAAAGTTTGAAAAAAGTGCAAATTCGTTCTTTTGTCTTTTCCTTTTTATTTTGGGTGTGTGTGTGTGTGTGTGTATGTGAAATGGGTGTTTGACAAAAAGTTTGAAAAAAGTGCAAACTTTTTCAAATGTGATTCTCGTTAGTGACTGAACTTTCCAGTCCTTTTGTGACTTAATTGGTGTTTTAATATAATACTCCGTTACAATTCTTTCAGATTTTTACAAATGTTTCTGTGTAGCTGTGATAATTCGTTCTTTCAGATTTTTACAAATGTTTCTGTGTAACTGTGATAACTCTGTCATCTACTGAGCACACAACAGCGTGTCCCAACAACCAAACTGGAAGTTTGAGTTGAGGATGCTGGAGCTATGAGCAATTTTTTCTTTTCTTTCTGAGAGGGGTTTGTGCGGATGCATCAGATGTAAAACCTTCCTGACTGTTCTCCAGTACCCTGAGAACTGTGGCGGGTAACCCCCAGGAGAAAGGGTGCAGAAAGTGGAATTTGGTGCATGCCCAAGGGCTGAGGTTTTCTCTGGTGACCACAAAACTAGCCGTGGCTGCTGGTACGGGGTGCTCCTGCCTGTGGGAAGAGTAGGGGGACAGTGGCCTGGCTGCCCCTTTGATTCATTTTCATACCGAAACCATGCTGTTTGCTGCCTTAAGTGCTCTTACTGCCCTTACTCCTGAAATTCCTGTGGCCTCTTCACTGTCTCATGGAGACATTTTATTCTCACTGGTTTGTGACACTATTCTTTCTTGTCATTTGACTAATACTTGCCGCTTCACACTTCAAAAAGAAGTGCCAAAACCAAGGCACTTGGTGTAACTTACACCACCATTAGTAGGTGAAATGGGACGTACCAGCAGATCCAGTAGTGGCCTGTTTTGATGGGAAGGTGTTCAGAGCATCTTGGCTGAGCTTTCTTACCTTGGCAGGAATAAAAGGAGATGTGTATTTCTGTGCAGGATCCCTCTCTTCCTCTAAAAGTTGATGGCCTTTCAGTGTGAAATATCACACAGCGTTTATTTTTATGCCCTGTGGATGCGTTGTGGAGGCTTTGTTTAGCTTCCCTTCATAATTTTTAATAGGAAGTCTTTGAAGTTGGGTTGTGGCTAAAAATCTTGTTGGCAGCCTGACCGTTCATTGTTGATTCCTATCTTTTTTTAATTGTGCATCTATAAAAATCTGGAAGGGAGTGTGTTCAGAGAAACTGGGAAGCAATGTGTATTTCTGGAGAGGGGAAATAAACTTGCAATTATTCTCAGCCATTATTTGTCACGTGAAAATGTTACATGCTAATGGCTGCAGATGGTTTACACAAAACCTCTGTATACACTGAAAGCCCTCTTCACTGGGAGCTATGGTTTTCTGTCATACATTATGCTAGAGCGGAAAGGGCTTTTTTCTGCCTGCAGCTATGTATTACCCTTATTTACTTTTGCTAGCACAGACCTTGTTAATATGCATCTGGCAATGGTTAAAATTTTCTCCATCGGTGACTTCACGTTTATCCATCTAGAGCAAGGATTCTCCTAAGTTTGAAGAGGTAAGGACATCAGCAGGCAGGATTCTGTGGTGGAAGACAGGGTGTTAGAAAGACAGATGGAAAGGAGGCAGAGTTAAGGTTGTGGTCTAGTGTTTTTGTGCTCTGGTTAAAGTTCAGAATCAACTTTTATGTTAAAACGTATTTATGTGTGCATGTCCCTCTAGGCATGCGTGTGACTGGAGACACAGTGATTGCTTCGTACTGTGGAATAGTAAAATAACCCTATGGCGTGCCTATGTATTTTGTTTTATTCATCGGAAACTGTACAGACATCTGTAAAGTGGTACTTTGAGTTACGGTTTATACAGTAAAAATGATAAAAGGTGTAAGTTAGTCTGTTAAAATAATGCAAAGCAAGGGAGGAAGGGTGAGACGGTAGAGCAGAAGTTGGAGTTCAGCACTGCCAATACGATGTGAATGATCAGAAAAGATTTTCACGGACTGATTTGGTCTGAGCGTTAATCAGATTCCACACAGATGTAGCAAACAAATCTATGCGCACAGATGCAGTTGGGTATCTGTGCTCTCGATTTTCTTTTTTTTTTTTTATTATTGTCATAGCAATGAGCATCTTCAGTGATGCTCTGTTTTCATACCACCGGTGGACACCTCCTGTAGGCACCCTGGAAGCTGTGAGAAGCTGTGGGAGGCTCGGTGCAAATCCCAGATTGCAATTAATTTTTCAGTGTGTCCTTTCAGATGTTAATACCTGAGTACGGTCAGCTTTGTTCAGAGCCGTGGTTTCCTTTTACCTGCCTTTGCAGAGGGGCCCTGGTGTCTGCAGTTCTTTATTTTGTATTATAAAATGGGCGTGTTTCTTCTGACAAGGGGGCTGTAACACCAGGAAGGTGGCTTGGCTTGATAGTCAACTGTCTGGCTAAAATTAGTGGTGAGAGAGTGGTATATGGCCAGCTAAAACTGTTTGGATGTTCATGTATCTAGGGAAAG